>NC_068361.1:70167630-70332630 GCF_020536995.1 Dreissena polymorpha | reverse complement strand
ACTTTTTCGAGTCACCGTGACCTTGACCTTTGACCTAGTGACCTCAAAATCAATAGGGGTCATCTGCTTGTCATGATCAATGTACCTATGAAGTTTCATGATCCTAGGCACAAGCATTCTTGAGTTATCGTCTGACAACCACCTGGTGGACGGACAGACCGACAGACCGACCGACAGACCGACATGAGCAAAGCAATATACCCCCTCTTCTTCGAAGGGGGGCATAAAAATGAATAGGAAAAGTGGATATGGTTTCCATTCAGCAAGCAATGTCTATGGTTTGATAAGATCTTTGCTTAAGACGCAAAGAAATTGGACAATGGTTCCACCAGCAAAGATGACTCAAGTGTCCTACTGACCTTTAAAAACAAACAAAAACTACAGGTATTTAATGTATAATATTGCAACTATAAATATTGTTTCCCATGCCTTTTTTAAAACAGCAAGAACATGAGTATATGTACATTAAACAATATTTTTTAACTGTAGGTCTTCAAACTTGCACAGCTAAATCAAAGTAAACACAATGACTTACTCAAAAACCAAAGGCTGGTCGACCATCTTTGGTAATGCAAGGTAATTTTCTGAAAATAAAAAAATGTGCAGTCTTAACTGTAAACTTCTTATTTATATATCAATATAATGTTGTATTATTTTTACTAGCCGGCATATCATAATTGATATTACTGCATGAGTGTTTTAAGGCCATTCCTTAAAAATTAAGTATTAGCTTTTCCCATAAATCAAACCTTATGTTGTACCTACATGTTAATGTATAATCCTTTTTCTTACACAAGAAGTATTAGCTTTACCCATAGGAAACAGACCTTATATTTTACCTATAATGCTGAGGTTGTTGATGGAGTCAAGCTTAAGAAATTTAGTTGAACAAAATATACATCAAAATTGTGAAGTCTACAGTGTTGTTGTTTTTTTGTTCAAATTCAGTCACGTAGGATGACCCATTTCCAATCGAAAAAAGTATGTATTTTTCCCAAATGGGACCTAACAATTCCCAATTGAAGGTTAAAAGATAAAAATAAAATTAATGAGTCTTTACATTTAATTCATATCGAATCCAGCTCTATAAGAAGAAACTTAGTAAATATAATATTGATATTACTTATATTCTCAAATTTAAAGTATTTGTTAGCAAAAAATAAACAACACTAATTTCCAAATATTAGTCAAAACACGCTTTTTTCCCCAATGCAATGGGACCCCGCCCCATTCCAAATATGGTGATAAAAAACACTGGTCTACTAACCATCCATGAGATAAACTTCATAGAACGTTGTGATGTGATTAGTACAGGTACACACAGGCAAATGTATTTACGATAGCCTATAGAAACCTTTGACCCCCCCCCCCAAATGTACATCATTCATCATCAGACAGTGGGCTTATTAAATAACTTCATACAGGGCTTGAAGTAAGAGAAGTTTAATAGTAATTTACTCCCAGTTGCTGACACAGGGCTAATCAACAACAATAACTAAAGTTCCAAAATTTCCAGCATTTCAACAAGTAGAAAAATTCAAGTGATATTTTAAGTTTCTCTGTTGTTGTTTTTTCTGCAAGTATTGGCATCAAAACACTTTTAAACAAGAGCACCGCATAACCAGTGCCAACGCCTGACTGTGGGTTCAGTTTTGAATAAATGAAAGCTTGTCAGAATTGTTTGGTTTTTTTTAGAGGTCACAGTGAACTTCGACTTAGTGACCCAAAAATGAGTGTGGTGTGTAGAACTCATCAAGGTGCATCTACATATGAAGTTTCAAAGTTGTAGGTGAAAGCACTTTGATTTTAGAGCCAATGTTAAGGTTTTAGCATGGCGGGAAGGCGGACGCCGGACAGCAGACTCTGGACGGCAGACACTGGATGGCGGACGACAAGCTGGCTATGACAATACCTCGGGTTTTCTCTGAAAACAACTAAGCTAAAAAGTGCTGATCTTAAATAGACATTCAAGTTTTTATTTCATAGTTTATAGTTCTAATTCTAATTTGCTCAGGTAATAAAATGAGCAGAGACCTGTGTCTAAGTTTCCTTCATCACCCCAGTAAATCCTACAAGTAACAGCGCTGTTTTCTTTTCCAGGAATTGTTGAAGTGATCAGGAGGTCCATCTGCAGGTCACCATCAAAGTCTGCAGGAACTACGCTGGATATTGTAGCATGTTCCTCCAATGTAGAATTATCCATCAGTTTCTTATACTCATACTTTTTCTCACTATCTGCCAGGTACACAGACACATATGAACCTAAAATATTATTAAATAACATTTTATTATCATACAAAAATGTGTCACTATGTGTATGTTTTTCAATTTTTGTCAATTTTATGAAAACAAACTTTTTATTCATGACATAGTTAAAGCAATTATTGGTTTGCAAAATGTATCGTATTCAGTAAAAAGTAAGTAGAAAGAAGCCATAAATCAAATTTGCTTTGACCATTCATTTGATGGGAAACGGTGTCAGGTGATTGATATGTTTATTCACTAAGAATGTTAATCCATCTGCCCTAGTCATTTTGTGGACTTTTCAATAAATGCATATTATCAATCCTAACATATTTTTTCCTTCAGGCCATACTGGTTCAGGCCATACTGGTTATACTGGTTCAGGCCATACTGGTTCAGGCCATACTGGTTCAGGCCATACTGGTTATACTGGTTCAGGCCATACTGGTTCAGGCCATACTGGTTCAGGCCATACTGGTCAGGCCATACTGGTTCAGGCCATACTGGTTCAGGCCATACTGGTTATACTGGTTCAGGCCATACTGGTTCGGGCCATACTGGTTCAGGCCATACTGGTTATACTGGTTCAGGCCATACTGGTTCGGGCCATACTGGTTCAGGCCATACTGGTTCAGGGCATACTGGTTCAGGCCATACTGGTTTTGCCAGAATTGTGTTAGTTGCATACTATGATCTGTGTATCTTCTTCTAGTGACAGCATTCTGATAGGACTTGTTAATCATTATAAGAGATGAAATACAGAATATTCAATGCTAGTAATAAAATTCACATTACCGGTAGTTCATGTCTGAGCAAAAGCTGGTTTACTAACAGCACTTTTTAACATTTAAACATCTTGTTTGGAAGGTGGATTTAGAAATCTCCAAGTAAAGCCGGCGGATTTAGAACTCTGCAAGTAAAGTTTTTTCGCTGTTATTTAAGCAGCCCAATGAAACTGTCACCAATGTTAACATATTACGTAAATTAGTAGAATAAGAGTGTTGTAAAATAAATATCTCCTATTATTTACAATTGTATTGTTACATTATAATCCCTAATGGAGTTTATGCAACTTCATGGTGACAATTATCAGTGTCCATTCTAGAACGGGTGATTTCGCGATTCGCTCTATTTTTCAAAAGATTTCCAGCTTATGTGTAAGAAAATTTGCACACTCGATATCCATCAGTAATTTTTAAAGAGCAAAGTTATATTGACTTCACCAAAAATGTTTAAAGCTGATTTACTATCGTTTGTCAATTACATGTTTATCATTACGCAACTTAAAGGGGGAGCGTTGTTGTGTTGGAAAGTCAATATTGTCAAATGAGAGCACATGCTTGAATGAGCAACAGCATTCATAGACAGTCAATACCTGCAGTGAAATCATGCAGACGATGTGTGATGTAGTTGTGATGTAGTTGCCGTTAGTGCGTGGTTTTTCAGCAGTTTATTGGCTTTGTTATACATACCACACTTATCGGACCCTACTGTTTACACCTCTACGATGAAATCATGGCAAGTTACTTAGAAAACTGATGATGGGAAACAGGCGTTACTCTTGCGGAAATTGTGCATTTCATGCAAAATAAATGTATTGTCAAAACATTTATTTGACATGTTAAGCGTTTTTAAGCAATTATAGTTGAATTTATTACACCCAACTGTAAACGTTTTGTTGAATTCTTAAATGAGCATTATGAAACTTGTAATCCTTAACACACGTCCGAGTTTTAATGTTTACGTGACGCTAACAAATTCTTGCACAAAAAAAACACAGTGCTCATGTATTTCCTGTTGATAATTTGTCTCAGTTAAAAGCGCGTTAAAATCATGCTGCATGTACAACGTCACAACAACCACATGGAAAGAGTGGATGTATCGTTTTATGTATCACAATCTTGTAGCGCTGCACATTGGATATCATGAAAAGCATGCAAATCAGTAAATGTTTTTTATTTATTTAAATTATACAAAGCTACAATGTACCATGTGATAACAGATTTACGTTTTTTAGTCAAGTTAGTGCAATACTATGGAAAGTGCTGTTTTATTTAACGGCAGTTACTATAGTATTTCACAGTCACTGACCTGACAGTATGCAATAATGTAATTATGTTTAAGGAAAACAAGAGGGCCAAGATGGCCCTAGTTCGCTCACCTGAGTGGAGTCGCTTCATTCAATCTTTACCAAATGTCAAACTTGACCTTGATATTGTCCAGACAAACATCCAAGTCAAGTTTCACCATTATTTCATCTGCGAGTCATGATCAATGTACCTATGAAGTTTCATGATCCTAGGCGTAAGAATTCTTGAGTTATCATCCGGAAACCAGTTTTCTAAGTTGAGTCAACGTGACTTTGACAGCTATTGTGTGAATACGTTTTTTGGCACTGTGACCTTGACCTTTGACCAAGTGACCTGATAATCAATAGGGGTCATCTGCGAGTCATGATCAATAAACCTTTGAAGTTTCATTAACCTAGGCATAAGCGTTCTTGAATTATCATCCAGAAACCATTTTACTATTTCAGGTCACCGTGACCTTGACCTTTGACCTAGTGACCTGAAAATCAATAGGGGTCATCTGCGAGTCATGATCATAGTACCTATAAAGTTTCATGAACCTAGGCATAGGCGTTCTTGAGTTATCATCCAGAAACCATTTTACTATTTCAGGTCACCGTGACCTTGACCTTTGACCTAGTGACCTGAAAATCAATAGGGGTCATCTGCGAGTCATGATCATTGTATCTATGAAGTTTCATGATCCTAGGCATAAGCATTCTTGAGTAATCATCCAGAAACCATTTTACTATTTCGGGTCACCATGACCTTGACCTTTGACCTAGTGACCTGAAAATCAATAGGGGTCATCTGCGAGTCATGATCATTGTACCTATTTAGTTTCATGATCCTAGGCATAAGATTTCTTGAGCTATCATCCAGAAACCATTTTACTATTTCAGGTCACCGTGACCTTGACCTTTGACCTAGTGACCTGAAAATCAATAGGGGTCATCTTCGAGTCATGATCAATGTACCTATGAAGTTTCATGATCCTAGGCATAAGCGTTCTTGAGTTATCATCCAGAAACCATTTTTCTATTTCTGTTCAACGTGACCTTGACCTTTGACCTAGTGACCTGAAAATCAATAGGGGTTATCTGCCAGTCATGATCAATATATCTATGAAGTTTCATGATCCTAGGCATAAGCGTTCTTGAGTTATCATCAGGAAACCATTTTACTGCTTTGGGTCACTGTGACCTTGACCTTTGACCTAGTGACCTGAAAATCAATAGGGGTCATCTGCGAGTCATGATCAATGTACCAATGAAGTTTCATGATCCTTTGCATAAGCGCTCTTGAGTTATCATCCGGAAACCATCTGGTGGACGGACGGACCGACATAAGCAAAACAATATACCCCCTCTTCTTCGAAAGGGGGGGGGGCATAATGAGAAAACTGCCCCCCTCCCAGCAACCATGTTATTCAACTGACCGGAACCATTTTTGAACTCAACTCTCGTATCAAGGAAACAAATGTTCTGAGCAAATTTCATGAAAATTGGGCCAAAAATGTGACTTCTACTGTGAGTTCACATGTTTTCACTATATACATATAGAGAAAAATGCCCGGCCCACTCGCGGCCATGTTTTTTCACCATTCAACATTTTCAAACCCGTCCGAGACATCAATAAAACCAATGTTTTGACCAACTTTCATGATGATTGGGCAAAAATTGTGACTTCTAGAGTGTTTACAAGGTTTCTCTATAGCCAAATAGGGAAAACTGCCACTATATACATATAGAGAAAAATGCCCCGCCCACTGGCAGCCATGTTTTTTCACCGATCTCGACCATTTTCGAACTCTTCCGAGACATCAATTGAAACAATGTTTTGACCAACTTTCATGATGATTGGGCAAAAATTGTGACTTCTAGAGTGTTTACAAGGTTTCTCTATAGCCAAATACATGTAAGGAAAACTGCCCAGCCCACTGGCGGCCATGTTTTTCAACGGATCGGAACCACTTTTTCAACACAACCAAGATCTCATTAAGACAAACATTTTGACAAAGTAACATGAAGATTGGGCATGAAATGTGACTTCTTCAGTGTTACCAAGGTTTTTATTTTTTTTGACCTAGTGACCTAGTTTTTGACCAAGCAAAACCCAGTTTCGAACTTGGCCGAGATTTCATTGGGACAAAGCTTCTGACCAAGTTTCATGAAGATGGGACAAGAAATGTGGCCTCTTGAGTGTTTACGAGCAAATGTTTACGGACGGACGGACGTACATACGACGGACAAAGACCGGTCACAAAAGCTCTACTGAGCAATCAGGTGAGCTAAAAATGAAACATTAAAAGTAAAATGTATAAAAATTTTCAAACAGTTTTAACATCAAACGAGGGGTTCGAGAAGGATGTCCACTCTCATCATCGCTATTTATTATTGGCATCCAGTATCTATCACATCACATCCAATCAAATAAACACATAAAAGGCATATCACTAGAACCTGACGAAGAAATCAAACAGTCCCTATTTGCTGACGATGCAACTTATTTTTTAAACGACAATTACGATTCTTTCCATAACCTAATAGAATCGCTAACTGTTTACGGAATGACATCGGGTCTTAAACTAAACAAAAGTAAATGTACTGTGCTACGAGTAGGTAAATTAAAACAAAGTAATGTCCAATATAAACAAGAAATGAAATTTCATTGGACATCCGATGAAGCTACAACGTTAGGAATTACTTTCACAAATAATGAAAAAGATACAGTTCTTAAAAACATACTACCTAAATTACAGAATTTTAAAAACTGCTTAAAATCATGGCACCACCGTAAACTTACACTAATCGGAAAAAACACAGTATTGAAAACATTTGCACTCCCTAAATTAATTTATGTATTAACAGTCCTCCCAAATCCACCAAATGATGTTATTAACGATATAAAATCAGCAATATTTAATTTCATATGGGACGGTAAGCCTGATAAAATAAAACGAACTCAGTTAATTTAATCTGTAGAAAATGGAGGTATCCAATTAACGAACATTGACTCATTCTTGAATGCAATCAAATGCAGCTGGGTTAAAAGATACCTAGATAATACCAATACGAGTAAATGGAAATTATTCTACCAGAAAATCCTAAAAAAATATGGTGACTCTTTACTCTTTGAATGTAACATCAACAATACTATCCTACATGAAATTGCAAACGAAAACATATTTCTGTCTGATGTTCTATCAGCATGGAGTGATGTCACTCATAACCTAGAAACCCAAACCAGCAGCAAAACTATATTATGGAACAATAAAGACATAACTTCAAACAATAAGACGTTTTTCTATAAAGACTGGTTTGAACGAAGCATTAAATATGTCGACCAATTATATGACTACAGAATTAAGGATTTCTACTCTTTTGATAATATATGCTACATATACGGAATACCTTCAAATAATTTTCTGAAGTACTACACACTAATCAAAAGCATACCCATACATATTAAATCTGAAATCAATACAAATAATACACCATGTACTCAAACAACATTCGTAGAAAACATACTTGGAAGAAAAAACAAAACGAACAAAATATTTTACACATTACAAATTACAAACCCTACAGAAAACTCCAAAACCCAAAATAAATGGCAAGTTCTTTTCGAAGAACATGAACTTAATTGGAAACACATATTTACCATGCCACATAAAGCAACTACTGAAAGCACACTGAGAAATTTTCAATATAAATACATACATAGAATTATAGCTACAAATAAATATCTCTTTAAATGCAAATTATCTTACTCAAATCTGTGTGACTTCTGCAGTGAAAACATCGAAACTATAGAACATCTTTTTTGGGAGTGCAAACACATCCAGCCTATTTGGAATCAACTAGTATCTTTTCTTGAACAACAGCAACTAAATGTTAAACTATCTTTCTTAAATGTAAGCTTCGAAATTAACTCATTGAAATCAATAGACTGTAATAATATTGTGAATTTTATTCTTATAATGATGAAATATTTTATCTATAACATGAAGTACAAAAAACAAGTACCAAATTTTAATTGTTTTATCCATAGTCTTAAACTAAAAATCCAGATTGAGAAAGAAATAGCCCTCAGTAATGACACATTACAAATCTTTGAACAAAAATGGAATCAGATTAAATTCTCATAATGTTTGTCCCCTTATATATATTTCACTCTAATGTTAGTTTATCTTTCTAAATTATTTTTGTATATTTTTTTTCAATCTTATAAGATCATTGTGAATCAACAACAAAACACACAAATCCAGTATGCTTTCTTCCGACTTTATACAACTCATCATTTTTCATAACTATTATTCTGTTTTTCTTTTCTTTTCTCTTTAAAAAAAAGATATATTAGCATATCTTGTATAACATGTCTAAACTTTATTGCTTTGTACAATCACTATGTTGGATGATCATATACATGTATACATTGTATGTATTATATTGAATAAAAAAAAAATAAAAAAAATGGGAAATGATAATTGCCCCCATAATCCTCAAAAAACCCTATTTTTCAAAGTGAGGGGGAATTACTCCCTACTTTTGGATTTCTAGAATAGACACTGCAATTATGTATATTGACTCTTGAAATGTGTCAAACTGTCAATATAAATTATTGTTATTATTATCCCCACGCTTTTTGAAAAGCGTGGGGATATTGTGGTAATCTTCGCCGCCTATCCGTCCGTCCTGGCCACTATCTCCTCTTACACTTTTAGCACTAGAACCTTGAAACTTACACACATGGTAGCTATGAGCATATGTGCAACCCTGCACTATTTGGAATTTTGATCTGACCCCTGGGTCAAAAGTGATGGGGTTCGGGGTGGGGCCACGTCAGAGATTTTCACTCATTTTTTAAATGTTATTTTACATTAACTTCTTCATTTCTTCGCCGATTTACTTTAAATTGATACTCTTATGGCAATACGGTCAATGTCAACTATGCATGGCCCCATTACCAACCCTGGGGGGCTCCCTGGGTCAAACATGCGGTGTGGGGATACGCGTCGGCTTCGCCGCGCCATTTCTAGTTAATATGATGAACAAAGATTGACTCTAGCAAAGAAAATTAATGGCACCAGCTTTTTTTACCCAGTGCAACCCACACTATCTGTATGTGCACACATTGTTTTTTCCAGACAAAGAATGCCAACATTGTGAACCCTAGTGTCAATTATCAATAGTTTCAATAAAAACTAGATGCAAGAGGAGTCTGTGTTACAACAACAAGTCCTGTCAACCAAATAGAATGCATAATTGCAATTAAGCATCATAAATAGAAGGTCTATCAAGCCATTGTTTAATTTAGTTGGTAACTAAAAGAGTGTAAGCAATCTGTAACACTTTAAAGAAAAGATGCAATATATAACGTGTGATGATGTTAAATTTATTTTAGATTATTGAATTGTTTGAGACTGATGTTTTTTAAGTGGAGGAGCCCTGTAGTGCGCTAAGTAACAGTGAACGTTTGCTTACGTTTGCTATTTAACGCTTGGATTGCCGCAAACTTTTGAGAACCGAAGCAAACCCTCTTGGGAGGTAGTGTGCTTGCAAAACCAAAGTCTAGTGGGTTAAGTTTCAGCGAACGTTTCCTATTGAACGCTTGGTTCGCAGCAAACCGAAGCGAACCCTCCCTGCGAGCCGAAGTGACCCCTCTCAGGAGGTAGTTTGCTAGTGTAAACAATAGTTCAATAAGACTGAATCGGACACTAACGATCATTGGCGAACGTTCGCTGTAACTGAACCCACTACAGATAGCAGTCTGTTTTAATCTATGGCTAAGGACAGAGTCCCGGACTTCATGTTCTAAAAAATTAAAATGTTCGCAAAAACTGGTTAGTCACAATAATTTTATGTAATAAACAAGAGTGCCAAACTGTCACAAGATACGCATGTTTTAAAGCTTTGGACAACTTGATAACTTTACCATGACACCTATTTGAACTTGACCTACATATCATCTAGACCCAACTTCTGACCAAAGTTGGTGAAGATCTGATGAAAACTACTTCAATTAGAGAGCGGGCACCATGCTAAATGCTTGAAATGCACTAAGTGACCTCTTGACCTAGTTTTTTACCTGGCATGACCCATATTTGAACTTGACCTACATGTAGATATTGTCTAGACACAACTTCTGACCCAATTTGGTGACGATCGGATGAAAACTACTTCAAGTACTAATTTAGAGAGCGGACACCGTGCTAAATGCTTGAAATGGTTTAAGTGACCCTGTGACCTAGTTTTTGACCTGGCATGACCCATATTCGAACTTGACCTAAATATTGTCTAGATACAACTTCTCACCAAGTTTGGCGATTATCGGATGAAAACTACTTCAATTAGAGAGCGGACACCATGTTAAATTCTTGAAATGCACTAAGTGACCCCGTGACCTAGTTTTTGAACCGGCATGACCCATATTTGAACTTGACCTAGATATTGTCCAGATACAACTTCTGACCAAGTTTAGTGAAGATCGGATGAAAACTACTTCAATTAGAGAGGGGACACCATGCAAAATGCTTGAAATGCACAAAGTGACCCTGTAACCTAGTTTTTGACCCGGCAAGACCCAGATTCGAACTTGACCTAGATATTGTTTAGATACAACTTCTGACCAAGTTTGGTGAAGATCAGATAAACACTATTTGAATTAGAGAGCGGACACTGCTGTGGACGCCGCCTGCCCGCCCGCCCATCCACCCGCCAGCCGCCAAGGTGA
This sequence comes from Dreissena polymorpha, assembly GCF_020536995.1. Lineage (NCBI taxonomy): Eukaryota > Metazoa > Mollusca > Bivalvia > Myida > Dreissenidae > Dreissena > Dreissena polymorpha. Next base: position 70,321,582 of record NC_068361.1, on the reverse strand, counting down.
AACTATCATATGTCCCAGTTTTTTAAAACGGGCCAGGGTTTTCCACAGGCCATTAAACGGTCCCTTGCCGGGGCGCTTGAATTTCGAAATCAGAGTCCCCGGGGCGCTTGAACTTTTCCGATCAGTGCATTTTTATAGTAAAAGAAAATAGAGAATGTGAAGAAATTCAAGGTTTCTTTATCAGTGTATCAATATTCCCTGTTTTAAAAGAGCACTTGGTACCTACTTTCGCATGTAATCGCCATAAACACCACATGGGGTCATAGATAATCCACTGATAGGAGATAGCATGACGCGCGTATCGATTATTCTAGCCACATTACACAGTCATTTATTTTGGCACGGATGTAACACAGGAAACTCTCAGGTAACTTTCCAGTCGTCAAACTGTGATGTTCATCGTCAAATCGTTTACGCGAATGCTTATGAGGGCGGGGTTAACTATTGATATTATTTTTTATTGACGTCGAGCACGAAGTAAGAGTTTATCACAGCTTGATTAGCAAGGAGTTGTACCATTTACGTAATATTAAACCGGTAACTAGAACAGTACATTAAAGACAGTTTCGGGCATCATCATCACACCTTTTCACTGTAAACAAGTGTTACTCATGACACAATTAATACGAGAAATTAATTGCAAGTGGTAAGCAATAACTTACTTGTAGCGAGTAAGTTTTGCAAATATGCCAACACAATTCAATTCCAGTACATGTTTATTTCATCATGTCCATTTATAGAACAGATCAACTTCGTTTTTCTGACATTTATTAGACACGTAATGCGCTTTAACAAATAATCGTTGAATTAATTACGCACAACTGTCAATGTTTCGTTTGATTTTCAAATGAGCATTATCAATTTGTAATCCGAAACACGCTTCCGAATTTTAATGCTAACGCGACATTAACAAATTGTAGCGTCAAATAAACAGTGTATTATCCTTTGTCTTAATAAAAAGCGCGCGAAAAATATGCAGACATGTAGAACGTCGCATGGAAAGTGTGGATGTATTTTGTGCTGTATAAAAACATGAAAATCATGTCAGGCGATTTACGCGTGTTCTGTGAAAAAAAAAACACCCTGATTGGAGATATTTCATCACATCTTTAAATAGTAACACATGCCAAAATTTATTTGATACTTAAGAAAATATGGCGAATTTGTTTTTAATTCTTGAGCACTTTTATCGTAAATATTTACCAGAATTTGCTTTAAAACTGGAATATACGGGATTATCGGGTAATGAGTAGCGACTGGAAAAGTAGTAAGTATGCAGTAATAGATAGAAGGTATGGTTGATACGGATACAGTACAGCCAAAGCGGAACAAACGTATTTTGCGATCCGCGGCGGCAAGGTGAAACGAGTCGATGCCAAGTCAGTCGTCGAAGCCGCGTCAGTATGCGGCGGCAAGTCGCATTTCGCCTCGAAACTTCGCATCTGTCCGCCGAGGCATGCCGCGATCCGCGACATGATGCCGAGTCGCTGGCATCATGAAATAAAAAATCTTTTAAAAATTATTAGTTACATGTAGTTAACAAATTTTGAAATAACAATTATAATAATAATTAAAATCATAATAAATTTATTGTGCGCGGATTGTATTAGCATATACATGTAAGCATTGTTAATGTGTCTGGCCAATTAAGTTTGTTTCCCACCCGTAGTGTATGTATTTCACACATAAACAAGGTCACGTAATTATGTTTTCGCACATACAAGTGGTCATGGCTCCAGCATATGGTGGATTTATAAATTAATTGCATGTTGATTTTGCTATAATATTTAAGCTGAGAAAATTAGCAGTTTGAAGCCACATCAATAATCAAGACGGTGATGACGTATTTGTTGTTTTGTTAATTATCAGCTTATTATAACTATTGTTTGAATATGCGTATATAAACACGTTTTATTTTGTTCATATTATATAGTTAATATCGCTACTAACTACCCGATAATCCCGTATATTCCATTTTTGAAGCAAATGCTGGTAAATATTTACGATACACAAACATTCTGGATATTTCCTTTAGTATCAAATACATTTTGGCATTTGTTACTATTTAAAGAGATGATGAAATAACGTCTAATCGGGGCGTTTTTTCCCCACTAAACACGCGATTTACGCCTGACGTGATGTTCATGTATTTATACAACACAAAATACACCCAAACTGTCCAAACGACGTTCTACATGTCTGCATAATTTGTGCGCGCTTTTTATGAAACAAAGGATATTTCAGCACTGTTCATTTGACGCTAGAATTTGCCAAATGTCGCGTTAGCATTAAAATTCGGAAGTGTTTCGGATTACAAATTTAATAATGATTATCGAACGAAACATTAACAGTTGCGCGTAATTAATTCTACGCTACACATTCATGTATGTACATGTAGGTGGATATCTTTTCACTCGATCCGCCGCGTACGTATGCGGCGGATTTACTCCGCGAAAGTACGCGAGGTTAATACAGACTCGGCGTCGTTGCGCGGATCGATGCCGAGTGCGACCGCGCTACGCCGCGTCAACACACGATTCGGCCGCCTTGTGCTAATAATCTGGCCGTGGCGTAGCCGCGGATTATGTTTGTGCCGCTTTGGCTGTACTGTATATTAAGAAATTGATCGAGACGAGATTATGCGTATCTATGCGGGAAAGGGTAAAATATAAATAAAGGGTAAAATATAAATAGTCACTTAAAATTTATTTGATACAATAGAAAAACGGCAAGGTTTGTGTTTAAAAATTAATTGAGAGCTTTTATCGTCAGTATTTACCAGAAAGTGATTTATAAAATCGGAATAAACCGTATTATCGGGTAATAAATAAAAGCTTGAAAAGTCATAAGTACAGTAATAGAGTCGGGTGGAAATGGATGTATTGGGGACTAGTTCGAGTCGGGATTTTACTATCTATGCGGAAAAGTTTTAAAACAATTAAACAATATATTTTATATTTTTAAATGACTGGGGGATTTTCTTGAAGAGTCATAGCGAACCAAATGACGTCTTTTGACGCTATTTTTATTTGAGTTATAACGCACCACAGAACGTCAATTGACACATTAAATTAAATAAAATCAATGTCGAGAGTGGACACCTCTCCCAAACCACCCCTATCAACCCCGGGGCACCTAACAAAAATTCTGTGGAAAGCACTGCGGGCGTATAAAAAAAGGAATAGTTACAATCTATTGCATTTCCTATTTATCCTGAATTGTAGTTGCAATATTACAACTACCAGCTATATGAAGCTTGGTTCGCTTTTTGTTGGACCTATATACACATAAAAGCTTTAAGTATAACTATTCCGAATAAATGTGTTATCCGAATTTTCATAACAACCTTTATCCGAAATAACAAATATGTCTGTGTGCTTGTCAGCGTCGAAATCACCAAACGCCGCGATGTATCCGCTAGGTGTATGACCAAATATTTTGTCTGTCACGTCTGATAGTGAAAGATATTGACAAATAAAGTTAAATAGTAATATTTTCGACAAAATATGACACATTTTGCTAATACGGAAGTTAATTTTGTAAATACAGTCTGGTTCCTTACTTCGGGTCAGGACGGTCCGAATTTATTACGCCAAAACAAGAACGTTATTTATTTATTTATTTATATATTTACATTCTAGGTCAAACGCATATAACAATATCACAATACATAAAAGCATAAAAACATAGTTACACCAATGTTATTCTGACAGCTGTTATTATCAAATACTATATACATATTTAAATAAATATAATAATAATATATATATATATATATATATATATATATATATATATATATATATATATATATATATATATATATATATATATATATATATAATAAAAGTAAAAACACGTGTCTGGGATTTTAAAGATATATTGATTTAGCCAACGCGTTTCGCATAGCTCATCAGGGCATAATACAATATATTACAACGTCAAAATATTGACTAATGTTATATATTATATAACAGTTATAAACATTAGTTATCAATTGAAATGCAATAACTGAACTATGGAAAACCCATTAAGCTAAAAACTTATGTCCAATGGGTCCATTAAAAGTACGAGAAAACACAAGATGTGTTTGTGAAACACATTGTCTCCCTATATGACGTTTGACCTTGTAGGATGACCTTGACCTTGACCATTCACTACTCAAAATGTGCAGCTCCATGAGATAAACATGCATTTCAAAAATAAAATTGCTAGCTTCAATATTGCAGAAGTGACATTACATGAGCAATTTTGACCCATATATTTGACCTTAAAGGATGACCTTGACCTTGACCTTTCACCACTAAAAATGTGCAGCTCCATAAGATACACATGCATGCCAAATATCAAGTTGCTATCTTCAATATTGCAAAAGTATTCATAAAATTAGCGATTTGGGCCACATATATTTGACCTCTGACCTTGAAGGATGACCTTGTCCTTGACTTTTCACCACTCAAAATGTGCACCTCCATGAGATACACATGCATGCCAAATATCAAGTTGCTATCTTCAATATTGCAAAAGTACTCATAAAATGAGCGATTTTGGCCACATATATTTGACAATCTGACCTTGAAAGATGACCTTGACCTTGACCTTTCACCACTCAAAATGTGCAGCTTCATGAGATACACATGCATGCCAAATATCAAGTTGCTATCTTGAATATTGAAATACTGCAAAAGTGTACATTAAATGAGCGATTTTGACCCACATATTTGACCTTTGACCTTGAAGACCTATCAGTCTGTAGACCCAGAGTATTTGAATGTATTTTTAAATAAGCATTTGTCACAGTTATTATGAAATTACTTTTTCCAGATCTTGATGATTTTTCAAACTTCTCGCTGAGATATGAAGGACATTTTCCATAATAAATTTTATGCATATAACTTTATTTAGGTTGTTTCACTCTGTTTACCACATTTAACATTTTCAATTGTACAAAATCATCATTGGTAATGGAGGTTCTTGGTTCGTAATCTTCAATAAATCTCAAAATTTTATTTTGCATGACGTTTTGTCGGACAAGGCAATGAAGGCAAACGAAATGTACACATGAGCAATAAACAATGTGCATTCAATCATTCACAACAATGCATTCTTTTAACTTCACTTTTTTTCAAATTAAATTACAACATAACATGTATGATAATCTTTTAAACACGTATTCTGTTACATTCCATAAACAATCAATGCGTGGTGAAAAATGTAATTATAATTATCAATATATATCACGGATAACCATTTAAAATGAAACCTCGAAAATCACAAAGAAATTCATTTTCATATTAAAGTTGAAAGCGAACCAATATTGCGCATTTTTCCAATATGTATAAAATTATGTGACATGCAGTTCATGGAACTTATATGAAAGTTTCAACTATATTTATTTGGGAAAAATTATATCCCAACTGAAAAAGAAAAAATAATAATGAGCCATATGAGGACACATATGATGTGATCTCACGTTGTATAATTTTTACCTACGAATACTATTGTATGGTTGAAATATATATGCACTTCATAACAAGAATTTCATTCGGTGGAAAAGCAACTAACATGGGAAAAAACTACAACATCAAGTAAACTTTTGTTTTAAATGTTTCACCATCATTATATTTCGGGATATACGCCTTATAGCTTTTTAAACCCTTTTTAAACCTATTAGTTTATATGTGTTACTTTTATGTAATTAATATATTATTATGTTACACTTGTTTAACTGTAAACAATTAAAAAAAAGTTCAGATATGTAGAATATCACTCGGATTTCCAACTTGAAATCCTCCAGATCTAGATGGATAGAACTCGTGAATTCAGTGCCTATTGTTTTCAGTTTTAAACGGGAGTTTTCGGCTGACTTAGAGCCAAACACCACGCAGCGGTTATCTCCCAACGGCTACTGGCGATAATCACTGCCATCACAAGGAAGGGTGGATTTTTTGTTAAAGTATTATATAGAGTGGTGCGGCGGTCTAGTGGTAACACACTGGTCTACCATTCCAGAGGTCCCCGGTTCAATTCCTGACCGGAGCACTGGACATTTCAGAAATGCTCCAAGTGTTTCCCACCCAACTAGAGATGTACTGGTATGAAACCCAGGTAATTCTCGCGTGTATCGGTGCTATACACTTAGCACGTAAAAGAACCAAGGGATCTTTTCGCAAAGAGCTAGGGTATCGCACCCGGATTCCTTGTATTTCTTTTGCTTGCTGTCTCTTCAGCAAAAATCAAAAGGACCCGATTGGAAATAAGTGCTTGCACTTAATGGGTTATCCTTGACCGCAAGGTCAAAAGAAATACATACCGGTAGTATCATTTTCTATTATATTTTGAAATAGTGTATACTTTTTGTTAAATAATAATTAAAATACATATATTTAGAAAGAAGTAAAAAAAGCATGTCGTTGCCGTTGATACCTTAAGATGTCATTATTGTATCACGTGGCTCGGCATTTATTTCGTGGTTGGTTATATAGAAAGGGATTTGATCGAGCATATTTTTCGACCGTTTTAACTTGGGACCGGTTTAAATTGTACCAACCAGTCTAAAATCAACTTTCATTTTAATAACAACAACAACAACAAAATGTCAAGGACGAATGTCAAATAAAAGAGTAAATACATGTTCATATAAGGTTTTTAATTCACGCGCATTGAAGATTATTTAATCAGCTGCAAATGTTGCAGTAGTAGACATGGCTTTGAATTCGCCAGTGAAGCGTCGTTTATCGAGCGTCAGTTACGAAGTAGGGGCAATATTAAGTGGCAGAGCGGGATCTACTCAGATAAATGACAACAGAATCAGTGGGTTGGAGGAATCAACCCCAGAAAAGGATCTCAAAAAAGAACTAGACGAGCAATATGCCGTCTGTAAGTCACGTTAATGCTTAATTAAATTACAACGTATTGTTTGTTATTGGGTTGAGTAACTGTATTTCCTCAGTCATTGAAATTGAGATTTAAATTTACAAGCAAGTCAGGCTAGAACTATGAAAATTTGAACAAGCCCGAGTCAGATTTTACTGGCCCAAACATTTTTGTTAAAAATGCAGATAAACATAACATAAAACATCCAAAGAAGCATTCATTTATTCAATCTTTAGAATACAACACAAATCTCTTATTAATTTCATCCTCATCCAAGTTAGCTTCCTCGTCATCTGAGCCAGTCTCTTTCAGATCCTAAAATAAGAAGAAATTAATTTCACACACGGATTTCAATCAAATCACAATTATAAATATATACATAAAGTTTAGGTAAAAAATTAGCAGAAAGTTATCCCATATATCCATGTGAAAGAGAGAGCAAACCTGAACCACTCGAAAATACAGTACACTCCACGCGTTTTCCCCAAAAAACGCGCTCCCTCCGCGGGTTTTTTCTGCTAGCGAGTGTTCACGCGGCGTTGGAAGAGCGAGGTGAACTCGATAAAACGCTCGGCGTTACGCCGCGTTCGCTAATTCCCGCGGCGTGTATTACTTTAGGCTAGTCGGTAAATGCAGACACCTTCCGTTCTTATCAGTGATCGCCTCGCAACGCCTCGTTAGCAGTGTGCTACTGGGCATGCCAAAAAATAAAAACATTGTTATAATAAATTGTTTAAATACTGTAGTACATGTATAAAAAGATAATTGTATAGAAAATTAATACGTATAAAAATTATGTTTTTTAATTCACAGGTACGTCTACAATATGAATTAGTCTAATATAATACATTTGACAAATTAATATTTAAATCATAACACATACGACACAAGAATAAATGTTCCGTAAAATTTCCAAATGAGAATAATAATTAGTAATCCGAGACACACTACGATTTTTAATTGTTAACACGACGTTTACAAATGCTTCCAATATACAGTCATATATATTTCCCGACAAAAGCGCGCGAAAATTATGCTGCAATGTACAAGGTCAAGGTACAATGTATACTCCTGCAAAGCGTGCGTGTATTGATTTTTTTTATACAAACTTTGTAGCGCAGAGAACATTGTTGATTTCGGTTAAAAGTTTCTTTGGTATTTATTAACGAAATTATATCGCGAATAAGTTGATATTTCTTCTAAAATAATTTCAAATCGAACACGCCGAATCTTTATCGTTACGGTATTTTAGTAGAGTAATTATTTTAACACTAATTGTACTGTAAACTGATTACAGAAGACATCTGGGCGGAACTGGATTTTAAGTGTTTGACGTTATGAAAACACGCAAAGCTTGTCTACTGACCTATTGTGTAGACTGCTGTATTCGGTGTTTTGACAAAAGGGATTAACATGTGTGAATGTCACTCTGCCGATTTGGTCCATAATTACTGGTAAACATTGTTTAGAATGTCGACGCAACAAGAATACAACTGTGAATATTAAATGCAATTATCAACTCAATAGTTACAACCTTTTAGCAATCAATGGAATAACCTACAAACAAAGAGAAAATCAATGCATTAGCGAGCAGAGAATAGACTTTGTTCCGACAATTAAAACCATTCCTTATGCATTCGTTGAACGTGTTTACTTGAGTAAGTTATGCCTTTAGACAGGAAGCGGCTTTTCTTTGATTACGTCAAACTGTCAATTCACACAGATTTGCGAGATTTTTAGGGTCCTTGGTCATTTGTATACATGTTCATTATAGAAAATCACCTGCTAACATGAAAACTTTGGATTAAATTATCAAAATAAAAACAATGTTGCAAACTGTGTTTATATTAATTGGTAAGTATTAGTTAAAAGACGACGTTTTGTGTGTCGTAAATCAACGAAATTTCTATACAACCACAACTACTTCTACAACCACGTCGGGATCGATCTATCTTGGTTGTTTTTTTTAATTGTAAATATTATACTACATGTACATGTATGCACTTGTAATAAATGTAATTTTATTTGAAAATCAGGAAGTCAAACAAAATTAAATTGATCGTTATCTCGTAAAACGCGGAGTTTCCCCCGCGTTGCCAACGCCGAGGGCCGCCGCGTCGGTTAATCAGTTTTGCCGATCGTTAACCGCCGCGTCCAAAATCATGCAAACGCCGCGTATAGCGGGATTTTCTTAATCTCCCTCCAGGTCGAAACCCGCGGAGTATGGAGGGAAATTGGGGAAAACGCGTGGAGTGTACTGTATATAAGCAATTAAGTGCCAGGTTTTTCTACAAAAAGCCAGTTGACAAATGCGTCAATCACAGTTACCTCAGATTCGCATTCCTCAACGACGTACTTGAATGACAACTGTTCGGCCATTACTCTCTGTGTCCCGAACGCAACGCAAAACATTTATTTTACATAATAGTAATCGGGGAATCACAAAACCATGCGCTTTATGCGCAGTAATCTAATTATCCGCTGATTGCCCAGCACGTGTGCGCAGAGTGTTAAAACATAAGCGGCTGTTGATTTAAGCGGCTCAAAACATTGTTTACAAATATTGAAAATGAAAGTGGAACTCGTTTTTTGTTTAATGAATTGTACAAGCACGTCTGGCTTGTAATATTGGATTTCCTACAAGCCCGAAAGAAAAAATACTAGTTTTTGCTGTCGGACTAGTGCGAATTTCGACGACTGTTTCCTAGTTGCAATAATTCAACCTTAAGCTTTATAGCCCAATGGGCTGCTTTGAGTTGCAATGCGCTCTCTCTTGTCCATGGGTGCAAAATGTTATCAACAATGCAAGGGTTAAGGAACACTGAAACTGCAAGAACTTATCAAAGCTTACCTATCTAAACCACAAACCCATCCAAATGGTACCATTAAAGCAAGAAATTATTGATTTTATTGACTTAGGTTTTGTTTTGTATGCTGTATCCGCCATATTGGAAAATTGACCCAATATTGGTTAGGTTGCAGTACACCAATATTTTGCACGTCAGGGTTATGTGCTCCTGTCTATAAAGTCAATAACGATGTGGTATTCAATACAGAATACACTGTTTCAAATTTAAACATAAACATGTCAGGGAGAAAAGTGTGTTGAAACATCGTCGTGTTTTATAGGGTGCATGCAAAGGATAACATCTGTAGGTTGCCATTCAGGTAAATTTAACATGTTTATGAAGTTTATTCATTATTTTCCTCACAGTGATTTTTTATAAAAAAAATTTTGTTACAGCCTGTGGCATTTGGATTGGGAAAATTAGCGTGATAAACCATGAAATTGGGAAAAATAGCGTGATAAACCATGAAATTGGGAAACATTATAAATATGATTATTATAAAGAACAGAATACAAATTGCTAAGTTCATGTTTGACAGCATTTTTATATTATAAAGTGTTGCTTTCATGTCTTCTTACAACGTTTAGTTAATATCCTTCCACATGGGTATTAAACTTGCGATAATCTATAGATTCTTCAATATATATGTACCATTATGATTTCATCATAATCTCTTTAAGAGTATGAATTTAATTCTGGATGTTTTTTAAAGTAAAATATGATATGGTGAAAACATTAACAAATATTAAAAAACATGCTTAAGTGTTCTTGCTGTGTTAATGTTGTATTAAATGGAGCTAAAATAATACATTTTATTTGTTTACCTTTTAAAGGGGCCTTTTCACAGATTTTGGCATTTTTTTAACTTATTCATTAAATGCTTTATATTGATAAATGTAAACATTGGATCGTAAAAGCTCCAGTAAAAAATCAAGAAAAAAAATAAAAAAAGGAAAAGAACATTGCCCGGAGCATGTTTCGAACCAGTGACCCCTGGAGTCCTGCCAGAGTCCTGAAGTAAAACGCTTTAGCCTACTGAGCTATTCCGCCAAGTACACATTCTTGACGTATTTTATACCTTATATAAGCAATCTTCGTAGTTTCACAAAATTTAACGACAAAAACAGAACTCTCCAAATTATTGAATCGTTTCGCGTTGCAACGCTTTATAATTTTTAGGTTTTAAAATCGTCAAAAGATGCATATAATGGCTATATTAGAACATGTTTAATGTTCAGTATTACTGTTTCCTCACAAATATCATAACTAAAACGAAAACTTACGAATCTGAAACAACTTTTTTCAATTTTGTCAATTTACCAAAGCGTGAAAAGATCCCTTTAATATCTTGCACAATTGACATCCTCAGTTCAATGCCGTTTCACCAAACTATACAGCGTGACAAACATAATAAAGCAGAATATGCATATGAATCTGATTATACACAGATCCACTAACATATAAATCAAATCATGTTTGTCTCTTTCCATTTTCGAACGATACCCATCTTAAATGCTTTAACTTTGTGAGTAAACTAACTCCAATTTCCCTACACAGATTTCCGTGACGCACATTCACTGTGAAGATTTCTAATAAATATGTGTTGTTGTTCATCTCAAACGTAGTATTTTGCGTTAATTGACACACACATTAAATTATCTCCTAATAACCATGTGATGTCCGCTGTTAATTTTAGTGTTATTGATCATTTTCGCTGCTCATCGCAAACTTCCCGTCAGCTTGCCGCCATCTTGGACGTGTGTAAAAACAGGCGTTAACAATCGGGATACATCGACTATCGTCGGTATCCTCCACAATATAGAGAGAGATGTGTGGATAGCTAACGTAAAATCGTATTCAGCTACATTCGCGAACATTCGTAAGTCAGTTGTCATTCGGCGAAGACTCGACAAGCTGGATCGGCACTCGTTCTACGCAATTAACGCTAATTGACATTGTAATCTTATTGGCTTTATTCGGAAAATTTGGTCATTTTTTGGGAAATTTTGGTCAGATTTTTGGGAAAAAACGTCATTTTTTGCAATTGGGAAGCAGCCGAATATCGGCGGTAATTTGGGGCAAAAAAATCACTGCCTCAATTTGTCTCGAACGACGTCTGTTTAGTGAAGCGCACAGATTCGCTGCGCTGAACTGCACCCATGTTTATGAAGGGGTGCATATGGACTGCCAGAGGCGCCATAGCAAAAATTATCAAAGGCTCTGGGAGTCGGTTTATATGGACTAGAGTATTTCCATTCATTGGCAATCATTTATTTGATTATTAGTCCCTTACCAGTTTCACTGGAGGGGACTAATGGTTTTGTTTCCAGTCCGTCCGTCAGTCAACTTTTCTGGATCCTGTGATAACTTAAAAAGTTCTTAATATTTTTTCTTGAACCTTGGAACATGAATAGATGGCAATATGGACATAATGCACGTCATTTCATTTCGCTCCTACGTCAAAAATTATGGTTGCTATGGCAACAAATAGACTAGAAATACTGCTGAAAATGGTGGTTTTTCTGGATCCTGCGATAACTTTTAAAGTTCTTAATATTTTTTAATGAAACTTGAAACATAGATAGATGGCAATATTGATATTATGAACGTCATTTCATTTTGTTCCTACATCAAGAATTCTGGTTGTAATGGCAACAAATATAAAAAAATCTGACAATAGTGGAATTTCTGACAATGGTGGAGCAGGTAGGGGACATATATTGCTTGGCAATAGTCTTGTTATATTTATTAATAAAATATAAATTTACCATAAAAGTGTTCAACATGACACATATGTAGCCTTAGATAAATTTAAATATAATTTTCCAGATACATTAATTTCTTTATTAATTTTTCATTTTAAATTTTAGATTTAAAATAAATCTCGAACAAAATAAGTGAAGTTTTTCTTCGTTTATAAAACGTCTTTGATTGAGGCGCGAAAGCATTCCCTCAGTGGGAGACGATGTCCCAAGGGTGGATTAAAAGTGTTAATTGGTATGTCTGTAACACCACATTCTTCAGATGTGTAGATTCCGTTATTAATATAAGATACCATGTGTCACCTTCAAATAACATATTAAATGACAATCAAGACCTTATTCATGCAAAGTTTTATGACTCTTAAAAAATGCAGATGAACCTTTTCTATTAAAAGAGTACAAGTCAAGTGGGTAAAAGTGAAACTATGGATTAGATGAACTGGACTTTTTTATCCTAAAGAAAAATGACCTTAACTACGACATTGAATAAGCAATTAATCAACGTTTACAATAAGTATTAAAATAATTACAGTTAAAATCCCATGGATTCAGAAAAGTCGTGATATGCATTTTAAATTAATTATTTATTTACAAAATTGTTTAACAATAAGACACCATATAGCTTTATATTTATGTAATAAATTTCATTAATTATTTGATATCAAAAGCGATCTGTAACATAAGCTTTACACTGGCCCATGATGGTGTCACAATTATGTATTTTTTTTCTATACCATAAAAAAAAACAAAAAAGAATTGAAGTTTAATACCAAATAAACATTATAAAAAATAAGCTGACAACATTATTTCTCAATAATATTGACATTAGAATATGATTTTAATTTGTATCAATGGTAACAGCAGATATCATGTTCCAAAATGTTGAGTACAAAGTTGGGTGAAAAATATTAAAATGTAGTTCTCGTTTTTTTATTGTAATTGAAAAATATTTGTCAGATCATTTTAAATGAAAATAAATTAGATTGATACACACTTTTTTAATTTTAGGGTTTCTACTTTACTGCTCAAAATTTGGATTTCAAACATTGCTAAAATAAAGGATTGACAGTGTATTTATTTGCGATTTCAGTGAAACGTCAAATACTGCAGTACCAAAGTGTTACCTTGGGGTTATTTCCCAGAATAGGCACATACATTAACCCCTCCAAGATTGGTTCAGTTCGGGACAGTATATACTGTGCTGCAGCAGCCTGGGCCCTGTCTCAAGCCTTCAGGTAGGTCAGTCTAGCCCTGTATCAAGCCTTCAGATAGGTCAGTCTAGCCCTGTCTCAAGCCTTCAGGTAGGTCCGTCTAGCCCTGTCTCAAGCCTTCAGGTAGGTTAGTCTTGCCCTGTCTCAAGCCTTCAGGTAGGATCGTCTACATGTAGCCCTGTCTCAAGCCTTCAGGTAGGTCAGTCTAGCCCTGTCTCAAGCCTTCAGGTAGGTTAGTCTTGCCCTGTCTCAAGCCTTCAGGTAGGTAAGTCTAGCCCTGTCTCAATGCTTCAGGTAGGTTAGTCTAGCCCTGTCTCAAGCCTTCAGGTAGGTCAGTCTAGCCCTGTCTCAAGCCTTCAAGTAGGTCAGTCTAGCCCTGTCTCAAGCCTTCAGGTAGGTCAGTCTAGCCCTGTCTCAAGCCTTCAGGTAGGTTAGTCTAGCCCTGTTTCAAGCCTTCAGGTAGGTCAGTCTAGCCCTGTCTCAAGCCTTCAGGTAGGTTAGTCTAGCCCTGTCTCAAGCCTTTAGGTAGGTTAGTTTAGCCCTGTCTCAAGCCTTCAGGCAGGTAAATTAGCCCTGTTTCAAGCCTTCAGGTAGGTCAGTCTAGCCCTGTCTCAAGCCTTCAGGTAGGTCAGTCTAGCCCTGTCTCAAGCCTTCAGGTACAAAAATGTAGGTCAGTCTAGCCCTGTCTCAAGCCTTCAGGTAGGTTAGTCTAGCCCTGTCTCAAGCCTTCAGGTAGGTTAGTCTAGCCCTGTCTCAAGCCTTCAGGTAGGTTAGTTTAGCTGTTTCAGTATTTGAACCTATCTGGGAAAACTTGGCTAAAAATGAATGTGCGTAAAGTGTCGGCCCAGATTTGACCGGGCAGCCCACTAATCAGTGACGACACTCCACTCTTATCGCATTGTTTGTTAAAAGGAAGTTTCTTCTAATTGAAAATCCAGTTTAGGCAGAAAATGTTTTCCCTGCAGACTGCACATGCATTAAGCCTAGTTGACCCAGAATGATGCCCTTATGTATTTATTTGACCTTGCTGTCAAGAATAACCCTTACCGCCATTTGGGATAAGTACCGGTGCCAGCCCAATTAGGAAAATTGTGTGCAAAAAACATGAAATTTGGAAAATTCATGTCGTCAAATTTTCATATTGAGAAATTGGTGTATTTGATTTTTTGCTCCCAAGTACTTTTGAATGTTGAAAGTTGTCAATTTTATATGAATTCAGGTTCAAGCCAAAGAGCTGCATAGGGAAACTTACTAAATGTTGCATTTTATTGATTTAAAAAAATAAATAAAAAATATGCCCCCGGTAGGGTGGCATATAGCAGTTAAAATGTCCGTCAGTCAGTATGTCAGTCTGTTCGTCCGTCCCGAAAAAAACTTTAACATTTGCCATAACTTTTGCAATATTGAAGATAGCAACTTGATATTTGGCATGCATGTGTATCTCATGAAGCTGCACATTTTGAGTTGTTGAGGTTCAAGGTCAAGGTCATCCTTCAAGGTCAAAGGTCAAAAAAAAATTATTTCAAAGCAGCGCAGTAGAGGGCATTGTGTTTCTGACGAACACATCCCTTTTTTTAACCAGGTTTTCCGAAGGAAAAAACTGGTTATTAGATTGGCGAATGCGGGCGGGCTGGCTGGCTGGCGGGCTGGCGGAATAAGCTTGTCCGGGCCATAACTATGTCGTTCATTGTCAGATTTTAAAATCATTTGGCACATTTGTTCACCATCATTGGACGGTGTGTCGCGCGAAATAATTACGTCGATATCTCCAAGGTCAAGGTCACACTTTGAGTTCAAAGGTCAAAAATGGCCATAAATGAGCTTGTCCTGGCCATAAGTATGTCATTCATTGTGAGATTTTAAAATCATTTGGCACATTTGTTCACCATCATGGGACGGTGTGTCCCACGAAAGAATCACGTCAATATCTCCAATGTCAAGGTCGCCACGACTAAAAATAGATTTAAAAAAAAAAAAAAAACTTACAAAGGGGGTTAATTTTTTTTGTTCATTTTAAAAGTTCAGTTTGAGTTTTCTCCCTTTATCAGATTTTTTTTTCACAATGAAAACCTGGTTTTGTGACAATTTTGTCCCTTGTTTAAACCTTCAATTGGGAATTTTTTCGACAGCAATTGAGAAATTTATTTTAAAAAAATCCTAATTGGGAAACTGTTGTTTTCTGGTACTTCATTAATTAGAAAAAAGCTGCCTTAAAAATAGACTCACTTATTTCCAATGGGTAGTATCAAGTTTAACGGAAACCCCAGTGTTAAAAAACAAAACTGCCCCATTTCTTTTTCATTCGAACGACAGTTGATTTTGAAAGGATGACACATGTGCCTTTTTGCTTGAACCCCCAGATTAGTGTTGATGTTTTTTTTTAATCTTTCACAATTTTGAGCAAGTCTATTGATTCTTTTGTTTTTGCTGGAAAGATGGCAGTGCATGGCACTGGATTACTTTCTAGCAAATCTCTAGTGTGATTTGGAGCCAGTGTTGTTGTTTTTTTCATTCAAAATTTGGGTTGAGTAATCGGCCCCATACCCAATGGAAAAAAGGATGTATTTTTCCCAAATGGAAGCTAAAAATTCCCAATGGAAGGTGTACAAAAAATTAAACAAATTTGTATCTCAATGTTTTGTTCATCTCCCATCCATATAAGATAAAACTTAGTAAATATAATACTGAAAGCACTTTTAGTCAAAATGCAGCAAATTTTCCCAATCCAAAGAGACCTGGCCCCATTCCCAAAATGGTGAAAAAAGTGAGCCTTTAAAAATGTCCATTGCACAGACTGGGATTCAAACCAGGGCCCTTTTGATTGGTGTCCCAGTGTTTTTTCACCACCTGGGGTTAGGTGTTTTACACGACCTTTTTACCACACTCCAGTATAAAAAAATCAATAATTCCATTTGCTATAAAATAAAGTTTTCAACAAACAATTCTGAATCATTGCTCCCAATGCTAAAACCCTTAGTTTTCATATAATATGCTATTGTACAAATGTCATTGCAGGCGCATTGACAACGATGGTGGTCGGACACATGAGCTGGCCCAGATAGCAGTGAAGTGCATGCGAGGCATCTTGCATTGCTGGCTGCTTCAGGCGGACAAGGTTTGGTCTCATACATAAAACATTAAGTATACACTACAGAAATCGCTTGTGATTAGAAAATTATGTTGTTAAACCATCAATAAGATATGACCCGCGTCATGCAAAAATGGGTTTTATGCAATCATGATGTCTGGTTAGGAGCTACCCTGTCTGCTATAAAGTCTTGCAAGGTTTCATGGCCTCTTTAGGGGTCTTGGTAGCTCTTGACCAGACTTTAGACCCATTTAAGCATGACTTGGTAGCTCTTGACCAGACTTTAGACCCATTTAAGCATGACTTGGTAGCTCTTGACCAGACTTTAGACCCATTTAAGCATGACTCGGTAGCTCTTGACCAGACTTTAGACCCATTTAAGCATGACTTGGTAGCTCTTGACCAGACTTTAGGCCCATTTAAGCATGACTTGGTAGCTCTGGACCAGACTTTAGACCCATTTAAGCATGACTTGGTAGCTCTTGGCCAGACTTTAGGCCCATTTAAGCATGACTTGGTAGCTCTTGACCAGACTTTAGGCCCATTTAAGCATGACTTGGTAGCTCTGGACCAGACTTTAGGCCCATTTAAGCATGACTTGGTAGCTCTTGACCAGACTTTAGACCCATTTAAGCATGACTTGGTAGCTCTTGACCAGACTTTAGACCCATTTTAGCATGACTTGGTAGCTCTTGACCAGACTTTAGACCCATTTAAGCATAACACAGCTCATATGGTGGCATAACCTTTCGAGTGAAATACATATCCTATCCTTTTCACTTAATTTTAAAAGTTGTAGCACTGTTGAGTAGTAAACAAACTTTCAAAGTTATGGGAGATTTTTGGTGATAACAAAAATTGTATTGACTTATAAGTTGAATTATTATTAAATTAAAATTTGTTAAAGTTATTTTTGTTTAAGTATCAATAAATAATGACTTGTATTTCATTTACATAATGTATTAAAATTTTAGATTATGACATATTTAGCCAGCCTTATTGTAATGAGCATCTGCAAAAATGGGCCTTCATGCATGTGCGCAAAGTGTTGTCCTAGATATGACATTTTAAGCCTAAGCTGGATTTTGTCACGCAGAGACTTCGTTTTCACAAAAAATAGAATAAAAGTTGAAAGTGTTGTCTCTGATTAGCTTGCGCAAACTGCATTCTGCACGTGCATTAAGCCCCGTTTTCCTGCATTCTGCACATGCATTAAGCCCCTTTTCCTGCATTCTGCACATGCATTAAGCCCCGTTTTCCTGCATTCTGCACATGCATTAAGCCCCGTTTTCCTGCATTCTGCACATGCATTAAGCCCCGTTTTCCTGCATTCTGCACATGCATTAAGCCCCGTTTTCCTGCATTCTGCACATGCATTAAGCCCCGTTTTCCTGCATTCTGCACATGCATTAAGCCCCGTTTATCAGATTGAGGCTGAAATGTTTCAGCTTATATTCTGTTTCTCAGGTGGAGAAGTTCAAAGAGAACCAGTCGGCAGACCACGCACTTCACAGTCAGTTTAACCTGCAGACAGGGGACCCAGTCTTCAAGGATGACGAGTTTGAGCATCTGCAGATAGACGTTGTAGCACTCTACATACTGTTCCTTGTGCAGATGATCACATCAGGCCTACAGGTCAGTTCAGATGATCACATCCATCCTACAGGTCAGTTCACATGATCACAATCGGCCTACAGGTCAGTTCACATGATCACATCAGGCCTACAGGTCAGTTCAAATGATCACATCAGGCCTACAAGTCAGTTCAAATGATCACATCAAGCCTACAGGTCAGTTCAGATTATTACAGCAGGCTTACAGGTCAGTTCAGATTATTACATCAGGCCTACAGGTCAGTTCAGATTATAACATCAGGCCTACAGATCAGTTCAGATTATCACATCAGGCATTAAATTTAAGATCTTTCTTAATAGATTCAAGTTTGAAGTGTTCATTTTCAACCCTAAGATACTGATGAGCAGGAAATAGCAAAAAACCTGAATAGCATGTGAGTAATTCGCAGGCTGTTCTGGTTTATTCTGGTTGCATGTAGCCATTTTGACTAATATAATGTACTATCTATATAATGTACTATCTATATATGTGCAGATAATCTTCACAACAGACGAGGTGACGTTTGTCCAGAACCTTGTGTTCTACGTGGAGCGGGCCTATCGCACGCCTGACTATGGCATGTGGGAACGAGGCAGCAAGTATAACATTGGCTTCACTGAGGTCCATGCAAGGTTCACATTTACATTACTGTTTGGTATTTTCAGTACATTGAAAATTGTAACCCTTTGTTTTAAAGTATTCTTTAAGCGAATTTGAAAATTGTAGTGTGCCTATGTTAAATAAGTACAACATGGGCTTTAATAACAATTCACATAAGGTTTGAAGATTTTTTTTAACTTTTTTACAATTATGTTCAGTATATATAAAAATGTTAAAAATGGCAAAGTTTGTTTGACTAGTTAAAATTTGGCTTCATAAAATCATATCATTATTAAGGACAAAATAATTGTTTGAAATAAATAGCATTGTGAAATAAATTTACAAAAAACACTGGCACAGGCAAAGAGAAAAAAACTATTGTTTCTCAGTAACAGTTCCCTTCTGAATAAACCATTATGCCCATATTAAAACAAGGGCTGTTTGTAAAACATGCATGCCCTCCATATGGGCTGTCCGTTGTAGTGGCAGCCATTGTGTGAATACGATTTTTGTCACTGTGACCTTGACCTTTGACCTAGTGACCTGAAAATAAATAGGGGTCATCTGCGAGTCACAATCAATGTACCTATGAAGTGTCATGATCCTAGGCAAAAGCGTTCTTGAGTTATCATCCGAAAATCATTTTACTATTTCGGGTCACCGTGACCTTGACCTTTGACCTTGTGACCTCAAAATCAATAGGGGTCATCTGCAAGTCATGATCAATCTACCTATGAAGTTTCATGATCCTAGGCGTATGCGTTCTTGAGTTATCATCCGAAAACCATTTTACTATTTCGGGTCACCGTGACCTTGACCTTTGACCTAGTGACCTCAAAATCAATAGGGGTCATCTGCAAGTCATGATCAATCTACCCATGAAGTTTCATGATCCTAGGCGTATGCGTTCTTGAGTTATCATTCAAAAACCATTTTATTATTTCTGGTCACCGTGACCTTGACCTTTAACCTAGTGACCTCAAAATCAATAGGGGTCATCTGCGAGTCATGATCAATGTACCTATGAAGTTTCATGATCCTAGGCCCAAGCGTTCTTGAGTTATCGTCTGACAACCACCTGGTGGACGGACCGACAGACCGACATGAGCAAAGCAATATACCCCCTCTTTGAAGGGGGGCATAAAAATAAAAAAATGTTAAAACAGCATTATTATGAAACAGACCCAGTAACATTGATAATTGTCCATGTCCACATTCACCACTTCTCACAGTTCTAAAAGTACAAGTGGCGTTTGGGAAAACTCTGCTTATTGCATGTGCAAAAAGTGTCTTCCCAGATAAGCTTATGCAATCTGTAGACTCCCAGATAAGCTTATGCAATCTGTAGACTGCACTGTCTTCCCAGATAAGCTTATGCAATCTGTAGACTGCACTGTCATCCCAGAAAAGCTTATGCAATCTGTAGACTGCACTGTCTTCCCAGATAAGCTTATGCAATCTGTAGACTGCACTGTCTTCCCAGATAAGCTTATGCAATCTGTAGACTGCACTGTCTTCCCAGATAAGCTTATGCAATCTGTAGACTGCACTGTCTTCCCAGATAAGCTTATGCAATCTGTAGACTGCACTGTCTTCCCAGATAAGCTTATGCAATCTGTAGACTGCACTGGCTAATCTGCAGGGTTTTTTCACCATTTTTGGAATGGGGCCAGGATTCTTTAAATTGTGAAATTTTGCGGTGTTTGGGAAAATTGGGAATTAGTGTTGTTGTTGTTTTGCTAACAAATGCTTCAAATTGAAAATAGAAGTGTTTTTCAGTATTATTTTTTATAGAGTTGAAATGATTATGGTTGGATGGGAGATGAACCAAAATGTTGAATTCTAGAAAAAAATAAAAAAAATTGTTGGAACCTTCAATTGGGAATTTTTAGGACCCATTTGGGGAAAATATAATTATATAGTTTTTTCAATTGGGAATGGGGCGGAATACCGAACCTGATTTTTAACGAAAAAAAACACTGCCCTGGAATGATACTTAATACACAGGCTAAAAGCCCAGGTTTTCCCAGAACAAGGTTTGTATAGTGATACTTGGCAATGTTCTTCTCATCCGCCTCATCTTACAGTTCGATAGGCATGGCAAAGGCAGCATTGGAAGCGGTCAATGGGGTGAACCTCTTCGGAGACCAGGGGGCGTCCTGGTCTGTGATATTTGTGGACATCGATGCACACAACAGAAACAGGACTATATTTGAGAGCATTCTACCAAGGGAATCTAATTCCAAGGTATCTCCCAGTAGTTACTTTTTTGTATTTTACTGAAAACAGTCTATTATATAAAGATGTAATACGACATTAATTCTAGAAAGGACTGTTTCAGCACCATATGGGCAAGACCCCTTTGCTCATACACCGCATGGGCAAACCACTGCTGCGCCACTTGTGAAAATATATTTTATATGATCACTCGTGAAACAACAGACGATCTTACACTGACATGAACAAATATCCTCTTTATGACTGATTTCAGTAAAAAGAACAATAAGGTTAGAAAATCAAGCCAAGCATTATGAAATTTTTACATTTTAATTACACTGTAGCATCACAAGCTCATGCAATGGCTTTTTGTCTGTTGTCCGTTGGGCGTCAAATTTATTGCATAATTTTAATGAATATATGTCCCAATGCAATTCTTGCCGAGTCTGAAACTTGGTCATCTAGGGTTCGAGAGGTCAAGTTAAAGAAAAAGCTAATAAAACCTCTAGAGGCCATATTTATTGTTTTATGAAACTTGGTCTGGACATTTTACCAAATAATACCCTGGCAAAGTATAAAGCTTGGACACATAGAATTTGAAACAAGATCATTAGGTCGAATTAAAGAAACAGTTTATTAACACTTGAGAAGTCATATTTGTTTGTGCAATCTTCATGAAACTTATTTAGAACATTTGTTCTTATTATTTCTGCACCAAGTAAGATATGGTTTCAATACATTGAATACCATGGCGACCCTGACGATGGGCAGTTTCATTGTGTGGCTTTTATAAAGCCACTCTAAAAACCATTGTTGACCAACTAATTCTAAAATTTGTCTAAACATTAAAACATGGTATTGTTATTATGTCTGGGCTAATTTTGAAAATGGTTGCGAATGATTTTTATTTTAGAACACGGATGCCTCATTGTTGGCGACAGTGGGCTGGCCTGCCTTTGGGATCCATGAGGAACCAATAAGGTCAAGGACAATATCCAAGGTCATACGAAAGCTGACCGGTCAAAAGGGCATGAAGCGATTCATACGAGATGGCTACAAAACGGTGGTTGAAGATAAGACACGAAAGTTTTACAAACCAGCAGAGATCAAGGTTTTTATCCTTTTATAATTATATTTAAAACTTGTTCAAACAATACTCTCAACCAATATTTTGTTGCATAATACTGTAAAATCATTTCTCTCGTTGGTTATTAAGTTTGGTGATTTGGCGGGTTTAACGATCCACAATTATAACACAAACATCCTAGAATGACGGATGCAAATTTTTAGCTTATCTATTTTTTGAAAAAAAATTATGAGCTATTGTCATCACCTTGGCGTCAGCGTCTGCGTCGGCGTCGGCGTCCGGTTAAGTTTTGCGTTTAGGTCCACTTTTCTCAGGAAGTCTCAATGCTATTGCATTCAAACTTGGTACACTTACTTACTATCATGAGGGGACTGGGCAGGCAAAGTTAAATAACTCTGGCGTGCATTTTGACTGAATTATGTGCCCTTTTTAACCAGGTTTTCCGAAGGAAAAAACTGGTAATTAGATTGGCGAATGCGGCGGGCGGGCGGAACAAGCTTGTCCGGGCCATAACTATGTCGTTCATTGTCAGATTTTAAAATCATTTGGCACATTTGTTCACCATCATTGGACGGTGTGTCGCGCGAAATAGTTACGTCGATATCTCCAAGGTCAAGGTCACACTTTGAGTTCAAAGGTCAAAAATGGCCATAAATGAGCTTGTCCTGGCCATAACTATGTCATTCATTGTGAGATTTTAAAATCATTTGCCACATTTGTTCACCATCATGGGACGGTGTGTCGCACGAAAGAATCACGTCAATATCTCCAATGTCAAGGTCGCCACGACTAAAAATATATTTTTTTTAAAAACAAACTTACAAAGGGGGTTAATTTTGTTTGTTCATTTCAAAAGTTCAGTTTGAGTTTTCTCCCTTTATCAGATTTTTTTTTCACAATGAAAACCTGGTTTTGTGACAATTTTGTCCCTTGTTATACTTAGAAAATTGAATATTTTGGTTAATTTTGCGTTTAGGTCCACTTTTTTCAGAAAGTATCAATGCTATTGCATTCAAACTTGGTACACTTACTTACTATCATGAGGGGACTAGGCAGGCAAAGTTAGATAACTCGTGCGTGCATTTTGACAGAATTATGTGCCCTTTTTATACTTAGAAAATTGAAAATTTTGGTTAAGTTTTGTGTTTAGGCCCATTTTATTCCTTAAGTATCAAAGCTATTGCTTTCATACTTGCAACACTTACTAACTATCATAAGGGGACTGTGCAGGCAAAGTAATGTAACTCTGACTGGCATTTTGACAGAATTATGTGCCCTTTTTATACTTAGAAAATTGAAAATTTGGTTATGTTTTGTGTTTAGGTCCACTTTATTCCTACAGTATCAAAGCTATTGCTTTCATACATGCAACACTTATTAACTATCGTAAGGGGACTGTGCAGGCAAAGTTATGTAAGTCTGACTGGCATTTGGACGGAATTATGGGTCCTTTATACTTAGAAAATTGAAAGTTTGGTTAAGTTTTGTGTTTTGGTCCACTTTACCCCTGAAGTATCATAGATATTGCTTTCATACTTGGAACACTCGCAAACTATCATAAGGGTACAGTAAAAGGACAAGTTGCATAACTCTGGATGTCATTTTTACGGAATTATGGCCCTTTTTTGACTTAGTAACTTTGAATATATGGTTAAATTTTGTGTTTCGATCCACTTTACTTCTTAAGTATCAAGGCTATTGCTTTCAAACTTCAAATACTTTCATGCTATCATGAGGTTACTGTACCTGGCAAGTTGAATTTTACCTTGACCTTTGAATGACCTTGACTCTCAAGGTCAAATTATTAAATTTTGCTAAAATTGCCATAACTTCTTTATTTATGATTAGAATTGATTGATAGTTTGACAAAACTACTCTGACCTGACATACCACAATAGACTCCACCCAAACCATCGCCCGTGCCCCCCCCCCTCCCCCCCCCTATTTTTCTTTTTTTTTTTTTCTTTTTTTTTAAGATCATCTCACAAATGACCACCACACCCTCACACTCTACCCCCCCCCCCCCAACCCCACCCCCTCCCCAATTTTTTTTTAAATGGTTAAAAAACAAAACTATTTATTTTGATTATTTTATGTTTGAAATACCGTCCAACCATCGCACCCAAGAATCCCCCCCACCCCCCTCCCCCCACCCGAATCCCCCCCCCCCCCATTTTTTTTTTTTTTTTTTTTTTTTTTTTTTTAAGATCATCTCACAAATTACCACCACACCCTCACACTATACCCCCCCACCTCACCCCCCCCCCCAATGTTTTTTTAAACGGTTAAAAAACAAATATTTATTTTATTATTTTATGTTTGAAATACCGTCCAACCATCGCACCCAAGAATCCCCCCCCCCCCCCCCCCCCCCCCGATTTTTATTTTTTTTCCTTTTTTTCGCATTTTTGGAAGATAATGTAATAAATGTCCACACCCCCACACAATGCACCGCTCTTCACTCCACCCCTCCCTCCTTTGTGATTGAAAATGAGAGTCCCTTCACCTTTAAAAAGAAAATAGATGAGCGGTCTGCACCCGCAAGGCGGTGCTCTTGTTCTTATTTGTAACCTAATCAGAAATCCACACATTTAATATTTAAATTTTAAAATATAATTCATTTAGGGAAAATCTGCTACATTTCTTGCTGAAAAACATACAAGTGATCTGTCAGTGATTTGTTAATATTTGAAAGTGGAACACTTGTTTTGTTTTAAAGAATGTTGACATATCCCTATTGAAATATTATCAAAAATAAGAATTATTGTTTTGGAATAGTTTGTGGCTTAAATATCTTGTACTTTGCTAAAACACATTGTAAGGCATCTTTCAGAGATATTAGAAAGTCTTATTAGTAAAACAGCTGTGTTTGCACATACAAAGAAGAAAACTAAATATATGTTTTTATTTAATTTGAGAGCATATGTTGTTTGGAAAATATTCTGGAAAATTGCAGAATTTTTTTTGTTGATTGCACATGATTAAAGTGCTGCTTGAAAAGTTCTTTCAAACTAACTATAATATTTTTTTTCTATTCTATATTGAATAAATAATTTCATATATAAAATACATGATATTTAGACACATTTCCAAAAATCATTCATTCTTGCTGAATAAAAGTTGGTGTTTTTAGCCTTGTTCAGGGAAAACTGGGCATAACTCTTTTAGTGCGGGAACCGAATTTTGAAGGCCTGTGCAAACAGTTTGGATCCAGATGAGAACTACAGAACGTGGCGTCTCATCAGGATCCAAACTGTTTGCTATTCTGATAGTATTCTTTGAAAAAAATCGAAAAAAATGCTAATTTTACAAATTTAGCAGACAACATTTTAGCAGACGACAAATTTCCCAGCATGCAAAGGGTTAATTCATGTGCATAAAGTATGATCCCAGTTTAGCCTGTGCAGTCAACACCGGTTAATCATAGACAACTGTGCAGTCAACACCGGTTAATCATAGACAACTGTGCAGTCAACACCGGTTAATCATAGACAACTGTGCAGTCAACACCGGTTAATCATAGACAACTGTGCAGTCAACACCGGTTAATCATAGACAACTGTGCAGTCAACACCGGTTAATCATAGACAACTGTGCAGTCAACACCGGTTAATCATAGACAACTGTGCAGTCAACACCGGTTAATCATAGACAACTGTGCAGTCAACACCGGTTAATCATAGACTACTGTGCAGTCAACACCGGTTAATCATAGACAACTGTCCAGTCAACACCGGTTAATCATAGACAACTGTGCAGTCAACACCGGTTAATCATAGACAACTGTGCAGTCAACACCGGTTAATCATAGACAAAACTTTCTGCTTTAAGAAATTTATTGTTTAAAGAAGTCTCTTCTAAATGAAATTCCAGTGTAGGCAAAAAGTGTTGTCACTGATTAGCCTGTGCCACTGATTAGCCTGTGCTGGCTGCACAGGCTGATCTGGAACAGCACTTAACACACATGTATGCTTTAAGCCCAGTTTTGATATAACAAGTCTCATTGGATTTGATTGGATTCTTTTCAGAATTTTGATGGTATTGAGTGTGAATGGCCGATGTTCTATGTTTACCTTCTGATGGATTGTAAGTATTTATTATGCTATGTTATATGTTAACCTTCTGATAGATTGTAAGTATTTGTTATGCTATGTTATATGTTAACCTTCTGATATATTGTAAGTATTTGTTATGCTATGTTATATGTTAACCTTCTGATGGATTGTAAGTATTTATTATGCTATGTTATATGTTAACCTTCTGATAGATTGTAAGTATTTATTAGGCACTTGGATCCAGTCTCATTCAATATCTTACGAGAAATTAAACTAATAACTGAAATCTGTAGCATCAGACAATGCATGATTACGATCAACATATTCATTTCTAAATCATTTCCATACTTCATCATGTATTATGCGCAGATTTATTCCCCCTTAAATTGCAATTAAAAAGTTGGCTTTACTCAGATTCAACCAATGGTTCAATATTTAAATGGTGGCCAATTTGATAGTTTTCTATATAATATAAAAAAATCTCCATTTTTGCTTTAATGAATCAGTTGCCTTTTATATATGGTTGTGCGAAAAACATGGTAAAGTATTGTATTATTTGACAGATTTTATTGTGGTATTTTGTAATTTTTGTTGCTAAGACGTCCATTATAACCATTGTCTGCAAAAAATGTTAAAGCCCTTGCATGGTGGGACATTAAGGTTTTTACAAATTATTTAATGTTTTGTTGTTGGTTTTTTTAATAGATGTATATTAAAATTTAAAGTATTCATCCATAGCCAAGTGTTAATGCAACGCAAATCCAAATTCATACTTTCATTCATTGTAAGTTAATAAAAGCTTCATTAATCTGTTGATAAGAGCTTGTTCTTTGAAAACAGTTCTTAATGTATGTGTGTAATGTGTTGTCCCAGATTAGCCTGTGCAGTCTGCGCTGGCTTATCAGGGACAAAACTGCGCTTTTACGGAATTTGTTGCTTAAATGAAGTCGCTAATAAACTCAATTGCAGACTGCACAGGCTAATCTTGACAACACTTAATGCACATTCATGTAGCCTCGGTTTTCCACTTAATGCACATTCATGTAGCCTCGGTTTTCCACTTAATGCACATTCATGTAGCCTCGGTTTTCCACTTAATGCACATTCATATAGCCTCGTTTTCCCACTTAATGCACATTCATGTAGCCTCGGTTTTCCACTTAATGCACATTCATGTAGCCTCGGTTTTCCACTTAATGCACATTCATATAGCCTCGTTTTCCCACTTAATGCACATTCATGTAGCCTCGGTTTTCCCACTTAATGCACATTCATATATCCTCGGTTTTCCACTTAATGCACATTCATATAGCCTCGTTAATGCACATTCATATAGCTTCGGTTTTCCACTTAATGCACATTCATATAGCCTCGTTTTCCCACTTAATGCACATTCATATAGCTTCCTTTTCCTACTTAATGCACATTCATATAGCTTCCTTTTCCTACTTAATGCACATTCATATAGCCTCGTTTTCCCACTTAATGCACATTCATATAGCCTCGTTTTCCCACTTAATGCACATTCATATAGCCTCGTTTTCCCACTTAATGCACATTCATATAGCCTCTTTTTCCCACTTAATGCACATTCATATAGCCTCGTTAATGCACATTCATATAGCCTCGTTTTCCCACTTAATGCACATTCATATAGCCTCATTTTCCCAGAATTCCATTTTTGTTAGCTCTAATTCCTATGCTCTTGTATAACCTCCAGGCATTTTCCAAGGGGACAAAGAGGGAGCTGCCAAGTATTCCAAGCTTATAGAAAGTGTAGTGACCAGATCTAATGAAGGTAGGCAGTAGATGGTAAAGCACACTGGGAGGAAGAGGAGAGCCTTTTTAGCTCACCTAGTCCTTCCGGTCTGCTGCATATTTTGGTCACCCATAATATAAATAAAACTTCAAACAAATTAAAACTTAAAAAAATATCTCCTTGTTTGGAACCAGAAGGTTCAGGGTTTTACAATTTGATTGTAACATCATGTAGGGGTCCTCTATTAAGTGTTCAAATCAAGCCCCTGAGGTCAAAACTTGCAACACCCTACAGATCACATATTTAATGTGACTTATAAAGTATATTAAATATAACTTTAAAAAAATTATCAAATACAGCAGGGTCAGTGGTTTAATATTTGGTGTATAATATTGTATAGTTGTATTTTGCTAAGTTTGTTCAGAATCAAGTCCCAGTGGTCAAACTTGGCCATGCCTAATGGGTAAAAAGCTTTGAATACAATAACGCATGAACTAATTTTAAAGGCCATCTTCTTTTAAACTTTAAGGCTTAAGGCTTTCATATTGGAGTGTAAGATAGTATAGCGATCCCTGGCTAAGTTAGCTCAAATCATTACTCGGGGGTAAAAACCTGTCATGCACGAGAGATCACGTATTTAATATAGGCCTCAATATTAATATCTGTAAAAATCTTCTCTGAAACTGTGTAGTTTAGGGGTTTAATATATGGTGTTTGACATGGCTTTGTTGTCTATTAAAAAGATTGTTGAAATCATGTCCCTTGGGTCAAACCCTGGTTACGACCCAGTTGTCATATGATTTGTATGGACATAGTATATAACCCTTTCAGTGCGGGAACCAAATTTTAAAGGCCTTTGCAAACAGTTTGGATCCAGATGAGACGCCACAGAACGTGGTGTCTCATCAGGATCCAAACTGTTTGCTATTCTGATAATATTCTTTGAAAAAAATCGAAGAAAATGCTAATTTTAGAAATTCAGCAGACGACATTTTAGCAGACGACAAATTTCCCAGCATGCAAAGGGATAAGTTGGTTTCCACTGCAGGTGTGTTGATGCCTCAGTACTTCTTCATTGATGCTGACCACATTAACCACGAGAAGGCGTGTCCTGGGACTGGAAGGCGTATCCCTAGCGACGCAGGCTCCACCAATGGCGTCTTCCTATGGGGACAGGCCGTGTACTTCATATCACAACTACTTGGTAGCCATAGTAGCATATCTAGTTGTGGTTTTTACCAAAGCAACAAATCTAGTTGTCATTTTATGTCCCCCACTATAGTAGTGGGGGACATATTGTTTTTGCCCTGTCTGTTGGTCTGTTGGTTTGTTTGCGCCAACTTTAACATTTTGCAATAACTTTTGCTATATTGAAGATAGCAACTTCATATTTGGCATGCATGTGTATCTCATGAAGCTGCACATTTTGAGTGGTGAAAGGTCAAGGTCAAGGTCATCCTTCAAGGTCAGAGGTCAAATATATGTGGCCAAAATCGCTCATTTTATTAATACTTTTGCAATATTGAAGATAGCAACTTGATATTTGGCATTCATGTGTATCTCATGGAGCTGCTCATTTTGAGTGGTGAAAGGTCAAGGTCAAGGTCATCCCTCAAGGTCAGAGATCAAATATATGTGGCCCAAATCGCTTATTTTATAAATACTTTTGCAATATTGAAGATAGCAACTTGATATTTGGCATGCATGTGCATCTCATGGAGCTGCACATTTTGAGTGGTGAAAGGTCAAGGTCACCCATCAAGGTCAGAGGTCAAATATATGTGGCCCAAATCGCTTATTTTATTAATACTTTTGCAATATTGAAGATAGCAACTTGATATTTGGCATGCATGTGTATCTCATGGAGCTGCACATTTTGAGTGGTGAAAGGTCAAGGTCATCCTTCACAAGGTCAAGGTCATCCTTCAAGGTCAAACATAATATAGGGGGACATTGTGTTTCATTCACCATTGCAACAAATCTAGTTGTTGTCGTTAACGATATCATCTAATGTAGTTGTCATTTCACTGAAATGTGGTTAAGCATTATAAATAAATTTGAAAAATAATTATGAAACTTCTCCAGCAGAATACTTTACCACATGCTTAATTTCAATATCTTCCAATGTGTATGAAAACAAGATAAATCTTTAATTATGACAGGTTGTTTTGTAATCACCCCTCTCCCCCACTCCTACCCTGCAAGATGTATAGAGTGATTGTTCTACCCTATTTGTGTCTTTGGCCTGTCTTACCATATGTGACAGCTATAGTAGATATTACTGTTTTGTCTAGCGCCTACATAGATTTGTTCAACTCTTTCTATACTTGCACAGATATAATTTATGTAAGTTATGACCGTTTCCTATCCACCCATATCATCCAATCTCATTTTGACCTCACTTGGACAGATGGGCTATTTCTTTGTTACCTGCGGTACTTGGCAATGTATTGCATGCAGTTTTACACTCCAAAGTGGATCCATATTATGTATGGTTTTGTTAAATAACTGGTTAAATAAGCTATATTTGGTCTAGCAGCAACAGCACGTTGTAGTACTTGGGTACTGATACTATGATTCTCACTGTCTCCAAACATAGGGTAAACATGAACGCTGCTTGACCTCATTTGTACCTGGAAATCATTGGAACAAGCCATACTTGACAGATATGGTTATAAGCTCGGCTGTTTTCGGAGAAAACCAAAGGTATTGTCATAGCCAGCTCGTCGTCTGCTGTCAGCCGTCCGCTGTAGGCGTCATGCTAAAACCTTAACATTGGCTCTAAAATCAAAGTGCTTTCACCTACAAATTTAAAACTTCATATGTAGATGCACCTTGATGAGTTCTACACGCCACACCCATTTTTGGGTCACTAGGTCAAAGGTCAAGGTCACTGTGACCTCTAATATAAAACTTTAACATAGGCTCTAAAGTCAAAGTGCTTCCACCTACAACGTTGAAACTTCATATATAGATGCACCTTGATGAGTTCTACACACCACACCCATTTTTGGGTCACAAGGTGTAAGGTCAAGATCACTGTGACCTCTAACAAAAAAATAATCTGACAAGCTTTCGCAGCCGAGCGTGGCACCCGTTATGTGGAGCTCTTGTTTTACCCTTGCATCTACTGTTACACTGCTTCCTTCAACTCTTAAACTTTAAAAAATTGTTGTTGATGCCCATCTTCTATCGACCCAAACCATCCAGCCCTTTCTTTGACCTTGATGTTGTCTTTAAAAAATTGCTCCAACACCAACTAGGAGTATGTTTGTTTTTCAAACACTTAAGTGCTTTTGATATATAAGTTTTCATCAAATATTTACAAGTATTTTGTTGTCTGTTATCTAGTGAAAGATCTTCTGAATATTAACGATCTTGACCCTATCAGACGACATTTACCCGCCTCGGAAAGACCAAAAGTCAACAGTCGATACTCGTCTTTCCAGGTATGTTAGTCACCTGTGTTACTTTTTTTGGTACAAGGTCACGGAACATTGTGTATTATTTTTGTTTATTTGTATATATATATGAGCCTTGCTCTGGCAAAATGGAGTTTAATGCATAACGTAAAGTATTGTCTCAGATAGGCCTGTGTAGTCATAGCAACCAGTCATAGTATGTCTGTCTGTCATACGTAAAGTATTGTCTCACAGTGGCCTGTGTAGTCATAGCAACCAGTCATAGTATGTCTGTCTGTCATACGTAAAGTATTGTCTCACAGTGGCCTGTGTAGTCATAGCAACCAGTCATAGTATGTCTGTCTGTCATACGTAAAGTATTGTCTCACAGTGGCCTGTGTAGTCATAGCAACCAGTCATAGTATGTCTGTCTGTCATACGTAAAGTATTGTCTCACAGTGGCCTGTGTAGTCATAGCAACCAGTCATAGTATGTCTGTCTGTCATACGTAAAGTATTGTCTCACAGTGGCCTGTGTAGTCATAGCAACCAGTCATAGTATGTCTGTCTGTCATACGTAAAGTATTGTCTCACAGTGGCCTGTGTAGTCATAGCAACCAGTCATAGTATTTCTGTCTGTCATACGTAAAGTATTGTCTCACAGTGGCCTGTGTAGTCATAGCAACCAGTCATAGTACGTCTGTCTGTCATATGTAAAGTATTGTCTCACAGTGGCCTGTGCAGTCATAGCAACCAGTCATAGTATGTCTGTCTGTCATACGTAAAGTATTGTCTCACAGTGGCCTGTGTAGTCATAGCAACCAGTCATAGTACGTCTGTCTGTCATACGTAAAGTATTGTCTCACAGTGGCCTGTGTAGTCATAGCAACCAGTCATAGTACGTCTGTCTGTCATACGTAAAGTATTGTCTCACAGTGGCCTGTGCAGTTTACTAAGGCACATACTGCCTTAACTGGATTTTCCCGAAAAAGAGACTTGGTTAAAGAAAAAATACAATAACAGGAAAAAAAGTTTCCTCGCATATAAGAGTGCACAGGCGAATATGGGACAAAAACTTTACCCACATGCATTTGAGATGTTTTACCAGAGAAACCCTCAAACGTTTAAACTCTAGTTTGAAGTTTTTTCCTGATTTATTTCACTTGTTTCTCATTTATAATTATTTCACTTGATTTATATTTATAATTATTTCACTTGATTTATATTTATAATTATTTCACTTGATTTATATTTATTATTATTTCTCATTGTTCTGATTTTTAATAATTCTCTTTTTTTCTCATTGATAGTTCTTTTGACTTTTTTTACAAAACCCTGAACAAAATTTGATCCTATTGACAAATTGAAATAGTGACCTACAAAATCCCCAAATCCCATCAGCAAATATTCTGAAATGTGTGAACATTTCTTCAACCATATTTTTCATCAATAATGATTGCTTTATAACACTTTGGCATGCTAACAATTTTTTGTAAATAGAAGCTGATCATCAATTTCTTTGATTTTTTTTTAAACGTCAGGTGACACTAGGTCAAATAATACAATAACCTTGTGTAGACAATAGAGGTCACAGTTTTCATCTAATCTTTATGAAATTTGGTCAGAATGTTTATCTTGATGAAATCTGGGTTGGGATTGTATTTGGTTAGTCAGGTGAGCGATTCAGGGCCATCATGGCCCTCTTGTTTCATGAAACTTGAAACATGGATAGAAGGCAATATGGACATTATTCACGTCATTTCATTTTGTTCCTACATCAAAAATTCTGGTTGCTATGGCAACAAATAAAAATAAAAAATTCTAACAATGGTGTAGCCAGTAGGGGACATATATTGCTTGGCAATAGTCTTGTTAATTAATGTTTCAATGCATTTTTTTTGTATATTCAGTGTGCCTGTTAGATGTAATTATTTTCATGCAGGCCAAGTACTGCATTTGTATGAGACATGTAAGGCAAAATGTTGTACAGAATACAATGTGACGAACAACATTTAATGAATTTATTAATATTAAAAAATACCTTTTAAATTTAGCGCAAACATTACGGAAAAGAAAGTAAGGTAATCAATAAATGTTTAACTTTCTGCAGAAAAATAACAATGTCAATCAAACATTCAGCATAAATCACCAATGTATTGTGTTTTTTAGTCCAATTTAGACCATTTAGACACGAACAGCAATATATTTCAGTTTAACATATTTTAAAAATATGTCGTCATTGAAATCCTCTGTATTTTTACGTAAATTGAGATTTGATTGCTTTGTTAAAGATCATGAATATTATTGTTTTTACAATTTATCTAGAGAAAGCATCTATATTTTATATAAATTGAGATGTATTTCTATGCCCCCGGTAGGGTGGCATATAGCAGTTGAACTGTCCGTCAGTCAGTATGTCAGTATATGTGTATGTCAGTCTGTCCGTTCGTCCGAAAAAAACTTTAACATTGGCCATAACTTTTTCACTATTGAAGATAGCATCTTGATATTTGGCATGCATGTGTATCTCATGGCGCTGAACATTTTGAGTGGTGAAAGGTGAAGGTCAAGGTCATCCTTCAAGGTCAAATGTCAAATATATGGCATCTGTCCGTCCGAAAACTTTATCATTGGCCATAACTTTTTCAATATTGAAGATAGCAACTTGATATTTGGCATGCATGTGTATCTCATGAAGCTGCACATTTTGAGTGGTGGAAGTTCAGGGTCAAGGTCATCCTTTAAGGTCAAAGGTCAAAAAAAAAAAAAAAAAAAAAAAAAAGCAGCTTTCTCATGACGCTGCACATTTTGAGTGGTGGAAGTTCAAGGTCATCCTTCAAGGTCAAGGTCATCCTTCAAGGTTAAAGGTAAAAGAAAAATCAAAGCGGCGTTCTCATGAAGCTGCACATTTTGAGTGGTGGAAGTTCAAGGTCATCCTTCAAGGTCAAGGTCATCCTTCAAGGTAAAAGGTCAAAAATAAATAAATTCAAAGCGGCGTTCTCATGAAGCTGCACATTTTAAGTGGTGAAAGTTCAAGGTCAAGGTCATCCTTCAAGGTCAAGGTCCTCCCTCAAGGTCAAAGGTCAAAACACAAAAAAACAAATCAAAGCGGCGTTCTCATAAATTGCACATTTTGAGTGGTGGAAGTTCAAGGTCAAGGTCATCCTTCAAGGTCAAAGGTCAAAAAAAATAAATCAAAGCAGCGCAATAGGTTGCATTGTGTTTCTGACGAACACATCTCTTGTTTGTGTTTGAATTATTAAGAAATAGGTTTACAGTTTATCCAGAGGACAAATTTTGTTAATTTTGAACAGTGACCAATTCATGAACATCTTGTTACCTGATTTGCGCATGTTCAATTGGAAAATCCCTCTACCATAATTCACTCAACCTTTCACACTTTCGAAAATTGGCGTACTTTTTTGTTCATAAAATTAGTAAAAGAACCTTTTTTATCAATATTGGCCACAATTATTATTTTTTAAATGAAGTTTAGATATTTATATTTATGAGCTGTGTTTTGGAAAAATGGGGCTTAATGCATGTGCATTTATTGTTGTCCTTGATTAGCCTGTGTAGTCTCTATCCATTTATAGTTATGGTAGGGTGTAGCCTGTGCAGTCTGCATCCATTTATAGTTATGGTAGGGTGTAGCCTGTGCAGTCTGCATCCATTAATAGTTATGGTAGGGTGTAGCCTGTGCAGTCTGCATCCATTTATAGTTATGGTAGGGTGTAGCCTGTGCAGTCTGCATCCATTTATAGTTATGGTAGGGTGAAGCCTGTGCAGTCTGCATCCATTTAAGTTATGGTAGGGTGTAGCCTGTGCAGTCTGCATCCATTTATAGTTATGGTAGGGTGTAGCCTGTGCAGTCTGCATCCATTTATAGTTATGGTAGGGTGTAGCCTGTGCAGTCTGCATCCATTTATAGTTATGGTAGGGTGGTTTATATGCATAACACAACTTAGTAATACATGAGCACATAACTTATAACTGAATTCCTTTACAACCCAAAAAATGTAGTAAATAATTGTACATAATTTCAGAACAACGTTATGCTGAAATATATAAAAAGGAGAATGATAATAGATAAATGTTCCTTATCCTGTAGGCATGTTTATCGGACCTGATATTGTGACATATGTTCATAGTATAAAAAAACATACATGATTCAAATCTAACCGTTACCCGATGCATGCTTTTAGTAGTTTGTTTGCATTTTGCGCATGGTTTTGACCTGAAAAATGCTTAAATATGTGCATTTTTTGTTGATGTTGTTCCTTTAAAAAAATATATAAAAGTGGAAAGGGTCATCACTAATTAGCCTGTGCAGTCTAAACAGGCTAATCTGGGACAACACTTTACAAACATGCATTGTTAGTGCGCGTTTCATATGGATAAAACACTTACCTTATATTTTCTAATAACTCTATGACCAGGGATGATATAATAGGAGTCACATTTTCAGGCGGTTAATTGCTTATTCTGTCCTGTAATGCAGTTTGTGGATGTACTCATCACTGCCAGTCATATCATGTGTTTCTTTCATTTTGCTATTATATGTTGTATTGCGCTATTCAATTCATGATATGTATTGTGCAATGTTCACTATGTATTGCTCAATTTTCACTATGTATTGTGCAATTTTCATAGTATTTTGCTCAATGTTTAAAATATTTTGCTCAGTGTTCACTATATTTTGCTCAAATTTCACTATGTTTTGCACAATGTTCACTAGGTATTGCACATTTTTCACTTCGTAAAAGGCTTTTTGAAATGGTCTTGACTTGTGCATGACAGGAGGCCAGAAGTGTAAGACCATCGAAGAACATACGAGTGAGTTGAATCTGGTCTAGCATACAATGCAAACTATCATGCTTGGTGGTCCTTCTTTTTCCTTTCTATGCACTTTCATTCAAATTATTTTACAAATAAGTCTTGCTCTGTGAAAACAGGGCTTAATTCATGTGTGTAAAGTGTGGCAACAGATCAGCCTATCCAGTCTGCACAGGCTGCACAGGCTAATCAGGGACAACACTTTTGCCAAGACTTGATTTTAGTTTAGAAGGCACTTAATTAAACCCAATTTTAGTGTTCTCCCTCATTTGCCTGGTCAGACTGCACAGGCTAATCTGGGACAACACTTTGGGCACATGCGTTAAGACCTGTTTTACCATGCCAAGACTCAAATATGAAAATGATGTTTACTTTAAACTAAGATCATAGAGTCCTTGCAAGTTTTTATTGATGACTGTTTCATGACAGTAAAATAATCAGTGGTTTTAATTAAATTTTTTAAAGCGGGTATATACGATTTTGTCAAATATTTATGAATTTATATAAACTGTGTAAAAAACTTATTATATATATATTTCAATATAAATTAAAATAAAAGTTAAGAAGAACATGTGTCGAAAAATGCAAAATAAGCCAGATATTTAATTCTGAAATTGAAAACGGCTGTACAGCCGAATTCGCCAGCATGTTTACCATACATGTACGATGTGAATCTAAACTTAGTTTAACGGTTTATTTGAATTCCTGCAACGATATCTATTCATACGACACACGAACTCTTACTCCGATCCTAATACAAAGACAAATGCTTTGGTTATTGTAGGAAAATATGTACGTCACTATCGGCTCGGGGCGCTAATTTGTCTTTGCTGCATTTTATGAAATTCAGCTTTAATGTATAATTTTTATTGCCTATTTTGTGTTATTGTAACATATTTTATCAATATATTACAATTAAACACATATAAAAAAATCTTATATACCCGCTTTAAATCGAATAAATCCAGTTACAGATTTTATAATCCACTAGTTAGTTCAAAGAATAAAATAGGATTAAAATGTACTAATCTTGTTACATGTTTGTAAATAAAGCATTAAGCTAAACTTAAAAAATGTTATAATAAATTTACACTTTCACAAAGATTTGGTTTGATTGTGCTACAACTTAATACAAATCAGTTACATTTTAATGGTCGATAATAAGTAGTTATACCTATGTTCTGAAGCCCCGCTCTCGAAGGCAAGGATTAATGCTTGTGAATTAAAAATTCTCCCAGATTAGCCAGTGCACTCCACCAAGGCTAATCATGGACGATACTTTTGGCTTCTATGCAATTTTTATGCCTGTGGATCAAATGATCGGGGGTATATTGTTTTGGCCTGTCTGTCTGTCTGTCATTGCATCTGTGTGTCTGTCCCAAAACTTTAACCTTGGTCATAACTTCTGAAATATTGAAGATAGCAACTTAATATTTTGCATGCATGTGTATCTCATGGAGCTGCACATTTTGAGTGGTGAAAGGTCAAGGTCATCCTTCAAGGCAAAAGGTCAAATATATGGCTTCAAAGCGGCGCAGTAGGGGGCATTGTGTTTCACAAACACAGCTCTTGTTTGTTTAAAGAAAGTCTCATTTAAGATAAAAAAAATCCAGTCAAGGAAGAAAGTGTCAACCCTGATTGGCCTGTATGGACTTCACAGGCTTATCCGGGAGGACACTTTACGCTCATCCAATAAGCCCAATATTCCGAGAGTGGGGCTCAAATGATCGGCTAGGCCTGTGTGCGGAATGTACTCCAGAAAATAAACATGGTATTATATAATGTAGCTCTTAGTCTAAACTTAACCTATTTTGCTATGAAACACTATATTTATACAACTAGTTTGTAACTTCAGAATGATTAAGCTTTATAATATTGAAATGCAGAAAATAATATCAGTTAATTTATCTGTCCATGTATTTCCCATAATTATGTCTCCCCTCAAAGAAGTGGGTTTATGTTGCTTTGCACCTTTCCATGGTTCCCTTGGTCTATGGACAATCTGTGATTTCTTAATAAAGCTTTGTCCTACAACCAAGCATAATGGTGTGATTCTAACTTGTAGTAAAAGGAAGACACCAATCGATTTTAAGGTCAAAGGTCAAGATCACAGTAGGTTTCCACAGTCAAATTTCTTCACGCAATATCTTGTAATTATGATTTGACCTTTGATGATGCAAATTGGTATTGTGGTCTCTTGGAAGAAAGGGAATTGATCTATTGATTTTTTTGTCATCATGTATTGGTGAAGGTCTCAGTTCCATTGTAGTAATATTTAAATCATTTTAGCACGTTTGCTAGCACTATGTCTATGGTTTTGTGTTAACTGTTATCCCCCCCAAGGTGGAGGGATTTAGAATTGGCATTGTCAATTTGTAAATCTGATTGTCATTTGTCCTTCTGTCTGTCAAGACGTGTCATGCACAAAAACAATAACCCTACACTTTCTTAAATAAGAGTTATTGCCCTTTGTTTTTTTGTATGATAAAACTTTTCAGGGCCATATCTCAGATACCATACAAGATTTCAACATGATACTTAATGGGTGTATAAATATTAATAAGGAAGAATTACTTTGCCCAAGAAACATAGCCCTACACTTTCTTAAACAAGAGTAATTGCCCTTTGTTGTTTTTGTATGATGTTACTTTTGTAGGCTATATCTTAGATATGCTACAAGATTTCAACATGAAACATCATGGCTGTATAGATATCTATGAGGAAAATTTCTCTGTTTTAAAAAAAGTCACCAAATACTTAATTATTTGTGTGTGGATTATACCATTTATCAAAGGATTTGCTCCCATCCATAAACAAAATGTATTTGTAGTGGGATATCAATTCAACAAATGTGCATGTTCCTACTATGATATGCCAATGGAAGAGATAACAAAAACTAGTACTGGTCAGTTTCATTAGTAATACAGTTTCATAAGCCATGTATATATGAAAGGTATTATAGTAGAGCTATTTACATATACTGTGTGGTAACATGTTACTTTAACATGTATGATATGCAGAATTATATCATCATATAACAGGATAAAATCTTGCATACGGCTCTGGGAAAACACAGTTTAACCCTTTGCATGCTGGGAAATTTGTCGTCTGCGAAAATATCATCTGCTGAATTTCTCAAATTAGCATTTTCTTCGATTTTTTCAATGAATACTATCAAAATAGCAAACGGTTTGGATCCTGATGAGACGCCAAGCTATGTGGTGTCTCATCTGGATCCAAACTGTTTGCAAAGGCCTTCAAAATTCGGTTCTCGCACTGAAAGGGTTAATGCATGTGCGTAAAGAGTCTTCCCAGATAAACCAGTCTGCACAGGCTATTCTAGGATGACACTTTCTGTCTAGACTGTATTTTCATTCGGAGAGACTTTCTGTCAACAAAAAATCCCATTAAAGCTGAAAGTGTCCTTTCTCATAAGCCTGTGTGGACTGCGCAGGCTTATCTGGCACAACACTTTAGGCACATGCATAAGCCCTGTTTTCCTAGAAAAGCCTCATATTTATCGGTACTCAGGATTTGCATGTTTTTACATGAAGGTGCTCTCCTAATTCTTACAAAGATCTCTCACTTGTTACACTCCTTTAAACATAAACAGTTGCAATTCATTACGGAAAATATATTTCTGCTAAAGTCACACAGAATAAAACAAGAGTAACTGTTCCAAATATATCATCACAACATCCTTTAAATGCACCAGGTATCCTACCTTACCCTTACCTTAATAAAATGATTTTTTTAATTTTGTTTACTTATGCCAGACATATTCTCTTAATTCTTGTGCTTTTCCTCAAGTGTTGTCCAAAGAGTCTTTTTATTTTGTGAAATACTAGCATTATGTTGTTTGAAAATTGTGAATATGTACTGTAATGCACAGAAGTTTTCCATAGATTACCAAATAATCTAAAAGCAAAACATTTAAACAAATACATGTATTCCCAAACATTGAATGATATTAGTGTTATTTAACCCTTTCAGTGCGGGAACCGAATTTTAAAGGCCTTTGCAAACAGTTTGGATCCAGATGAGACGCCACAGAACGTGGCGTCTCATCTGGATCCAAACTGTTTGCTATTCTGATAGTATTCTTTGAAAAAAAATCGAAGAAAATGCTAATTTTAGAAATTCAGCAGACGACATTTTAGCAGAAGACAAATTACCCAGCATGCAAAGGGTTAAATAATATATATGTTTTAACATCATTCATAATGTCATTATCTTGTATGGAAAATCTTGTGTTTTTAGCTGATCCTTTAAACTTAAAAACCTCTCTGGTACATGTATGTAGAGTTTTATCATGTGAGAAAAAAACTAAACATGATAACTGTAAAATCATCATGGTTTGTTAGACATCAAGTTTTGTTGATTTCTTGGGTGGGCCATTCCATAATTGTTACATCTTTCCACAATCAGAAATGATAAATTCACTTGTCCTCAAAAAAGTCCTTTTTTAAAACATGAAAATTCATGCCAACAAATATAAATAATTTTACAGTTGATTGGTTGGCGAGTTGTATAACTTAATATTTACATGATTATTAAGATAATCATAAAGATAACCTTTACAGATCTCAACACTAACAAAGAAAAGCCCTGCATTGACTTAACTCTGGTTCTCTAATGCCCTTGTTGTTGTTGTCTGTAGATCACGCCGCCTGACCTGGTGCTGCAGATCGTGTTGATAGCGGAGAGTTCACGTCTTCAGCAGCTGCTCGCCACTTATGGAATACAAACACAGACCCCACATCAGGTACAGTAATTAAACCGCTTTGGGCGAAAACTGGGCTTTATACGTGTGCGAAAAGTGTTGTCTCAGATTAGCCTGTGCAGTTCACATAGACTAATAAGGGACAACAATGTTTGCCTAATCTAAATTTTGGTTTAGAAGAGACTTCTTTAAATGGAGAAATTCCTTAACCCTTTCAGTGCTGGAACCGAATTTTTAGGGCCTTTGCAAACAAATTTGGATCCAGATGAGACGCCACAGAATGTGTTCTCATCAGGATCCAAACTGTTTGCTATTCTGATAATATTCTTTCAAAAAAAATCGAAGAAAATGCTAATTTTAGAAATTCAGCAGACAACATTTTAGCAGACAACAAATTTCCCAGCATGCAAAGGGTTAAAAGCGGAAAGTTTTCTCCCTTATGAGCCTGTGCAGACTGCATGTACTAATTTGGGGTGATAGTTTACACACATGCATTAGGCCCGAGTTTTGATAACAAGACTCAATTCATGAGCAATATACCGGTATTGGTTTGCCTTTGAGCACTATTCCATCATAAGTACCCATATATGCTTACATATGGGGATCTGGCTAGCACTTTGTTCATATGAATTACTGCTGATTCATTATTTTGTTTAGTTTTCGTGAAATGTGATCTTATATTTTTGTTTTGTTTTTATTGTGTTATAGGACTTCCAGCTTGAATGTTCATTTGTCATTTGAGGTCTTGGTTTAGAGGACTCTTTTAAATTCACAAAAATAGTGTCTAACAAAAATATTGGTTTAACAGTTTTCATCATGTACTCCATTGCTTATGTGTCCATATTGGCACATTCAACTTATAACATCTTATGGTATTAAAACAGTTACATGAGAGCAGTGGAAGCCTTTAATGCATTAACAGGAGGCATTTCATTACAATCAATTAAACGGAAATTCTAACAGACAGTCGGTATGAAATGTAGGGAAAACTCAAGGGTTTTAATGATAGCACAATTCTTGATCAGTTGGCCACAATAATTAAGCAATGTTCTTGGAAAAAATGCATGGGAAAACTGGGCTTAATGCATGGGAAAACTGGGATTAACGCATGAGGAAAGCCGGGCTTAATGCATGGGAAAACTAGGTTTAATGCATGTGAAAACTGGGCTTTATGCATGAGGAAATATGCTTAATGCAAGGGAAAACTGGGCATTACGCATGGGAAAACTGGGCTTAATGCATGGGAAAACTGGGATTAGCACATGAGGAAAGCTGGGCTTAATGCATGGGAAAACTAGGCTTAATACATGGGAAAACTAGGCTTAAAATGCATGGGAAAACTGGGCTTAATGTATGGGAAAACTGAGCTTAATGCATGAGAAAATAGGCTTAATGCATGAGAAAATAAGCTTAATGCATGGGAAAATAGGCTTAATGCATGGGAAAACTGGGCTTAATGCATGGGAAAACTAAGCTTAATGCATGGGAAAATAGGCTTAATGCATGGGGAAATAGGCTTAATGCATGGAAAAATAGGCTTAATGCATGGGGAAATAGGCTTAATGCATGGGAAAATAGGCTTAATGCATGGGGAAATAGGCTTAATGCATGATAAAATAGGCTTAATGCATGGGGAAATAGGCTTAATGCATGGAAAAACTAGGCTTAATGCATGGGAAAACTAGGCTTAATGCATGGGAAAACTGGGCTTAATGCATGGGAACAGGCTTAACTGGGATGAGACTTTATGGGTAAACTCAATTTTTTTCTTAGAAGAGACTTTCTTCAAAAAAGATATACAATAAAAGCGGAGAGTGTTGTCCTTAACTTGCCTGAGACAACACTTCTCTTATGTATTAAGCCCAGTTTTGCCAGAACATGGCTAAATCCATTAGGGGCAATGTTCACCAACCCATTCTTATACTTACAAATGAAGAAAAGTCTTAGACTCTCCCGCTAATTAAATACTTCAGAGTCTGCCTATATACAGGCTTAAAATGATACTTATGTCATTGTTCATATGTTCTTAACAACGCATTATAATGTTATATATGTTCACAGCAATGGTTCACTTGACAGACTGTTTATTTTTATGCCCCCGGTAGGGTGGCATATAGCAGTTGAACTGTCCGTCAGTATGTCAGTCTGTCCATCCGTCCGAAAAAAGTACTTTAACATTGGTCGAAACTTTTGCAATATTGAATGAAGCTGCACATTTTGAGTGGTGGAAGTTCAGGGTCAAGGTCATCCTTCAAGGTCAAAGGTAAAAAAAAAAAAAAAAAAAGCGGCGTTCTCATGAAGCTGCACATTTTGAGTGGTGGAAGTTCAAGGTCAAGGTCATTCTTCAAGGTCAAAGGTAAAAAAAATAATTAAAAGCGGCGTTCTCATGAAGCTGCACATTTTGAGTGGTGGAAGTTCAAGGTCAAGGTCATCCTTCAAGGTCAAAGGTCCAAAAAAAAAAAATTTCAAAGCTGCGCAATAGGGGGCATTGTGTTTCTGATGAACACATGTCTTGTTTATTGATGGTACAAACAATGGCAGCATTAAGATGTCTGGTCCTTTCTTAAATGAAGATGGAG
The DNA here is from genome assembly GCF_020536995.1 of Dreissena polymorpha. Classification (NCBI taxonomy): domain Eukaryota; kingdom Metazoa; phylum Mollusca; class Bivalvia; order Myida; family Dreissenidae; genus Dreissena; species Dreissena polymorpha. Next base: position 70,277,926 of record NC_068361.1, on the reverse strand, counting down.
GGGGTATGTTGGAGTCACTCTATCAGTTGACTAATGAAAATTTCAAAAATTCAATCTATGAGCCAATACAGATTTGGATTCCTGAATTATTTGCCCTTGAACATAGCTGACATTATTTTTCTGTTTGCAAATTAAGCAGATACATTTCTGGTCCCATATCTGAGTTGTTTGCCCCTGTTTGCAGATATAGCCCATACATTTCTGGTCCATTCCTAAGTTATAAGCCCCTGTTTGCACATTGACCCATACAGTTCTGGTCCCATTTCTGAGTTGCTTGCCCCTGTTTCAGATTGAGCCGATACAGATCTGGTCCCCCAAGGAGCTGTCCAAGGCCTATGAATACCTTGGCATCAACAAAAAACTTGGTCTGACTGGACGACCCAAACGACCATTTGGTGTTCTCAGTACTTCCAAGGTATGCTATCAACAAGAAACTTGGTCTGACTGGACAACCCAAACGTCCATTTGGTGTGCTCAGTACTTCCAAGGTATGCTATCAACAAGAAACTGGATCTGACTGGACGACCAAAACGTCCATTTGGTTTGCTCAGTACTTCCAAGGTATGCTATCAACAAGAAACTGGGTCCGACTGGACGACCCAGGGTTAGGGTTAGGTGTGCTCATCACTTCCAAGGTAGGCATCAACAAGAAACTTGGTCTGAGTGGACGACCCAAACGTCCATTTGGTGTGCTCAGTACTTTCAAGGTAGGCTATGAACATAAAACTGGGTCTGACTGGACAACCCAAACGACAATTTGGTGTGCTCAGTACCTCCAAGGTAGGCTATCAACAAGAAACTGGGTCTGACTGGGCGATCCAAACACCCGTTTGGTGTGCTTAGTACTTCCAAGGTAGGCCTAAAGTGGAACCTTGCTCTGGGTAAACCAGGTTTGATGCATGTTTGTAAAGTATCGTTCCATATTAGCCTTTGCAAAGGCTACTCAGGGACATATTAGCCTTTGCAAAGGCTAGTCAGGGACATATTAGCCTTTTCAGAGGTTACTCAGGGACATATTAGCCTTTTCAGAGGTTACTCAGGGACATATTAGCCTTTGCAAAGGCTAATCAGGGACATATTAGCCTTTGCAAAGGCTTCTCAGGGACATATTAGCCTTTGCAAAGGCTTCTCAGGGACATATTAGCCTTTTCAGAGGCTAATCAGGGACATATTAGCCTTTGCAAAGGCTACTCAGGAACATATTAGCCTTTGCAAAGTCTACTCAGGAACATATTAGCCTTTGCAAAGGCTTCTCAGGAACATATTAGCCTTTGCAAAGGCTACTCAGGAACATATTAGCCTTTTCAGAGGTTACTCAGGGACATATTAGCCTTTGCAAAGGCTAATCAGGGACATATTAGCCTTTTCAGAGGTTACTCAGGGACATATTAGCCTTTGCAAAGGCTAATCAGGGACATATTAGCTTTTGCAAAGGCTACTCAGGGACATATTAGCCTTTGCAAAGGCTTCTCAGGGACATATTAGCCTTTGCAAAGGCTTCTCAGGGACATATTAGCCTTTGCAAAGGCTTCTCAGGGACATATTAGCCTTTTCAGAGGCTAATCAGGGACATATTAGCCTTTGCAAAGGCTACTCAGGAACATATTAGCCTTTGCAAAGGCTTCTCAGGAACATATTAGCCTTTGCAAAGGCTTCTCAGGAACATATTAGCCTTTGCAAAGGCTTCTCAGGAACATATTAGCCTTTGCAGAGGCTTCTCAGGAACATATTAGCCTTTGCAAAGGCTACTCAGGGACATATTAGCCTTTGCAAAGGCTTCTCAGGGACATATTAGCCTTTGCAAAGGCTTCTCAGGGACATATTAGCCTTTGCAAAGGCTTCTCAGGGACATATTAGCCTTTTCAGAGGCTAATTAGGGACATATTAGCCTTTGCAAAGGCTACTCAGGAACATATTAGCCTTTGCAAAGGCTACTCAGGGACATATTAGCCTTTGCAAAGGCTTCTCATGAACATATTAGCCTTTGCAAAGGCTACTCAGGGACATATTAGCCTTTGCAAAGGCTTCTCAGGAACATATTAGCCTTTGCAAAGGCTACTCAGGGACATATTAGCCTTTGCAAAGGCTTCTCAGGAACATATTAGCCTTTGCAAAGGCTTCTCAGGAACATATTAGCCTTTGCAAAGGCTACTCAGGGACATATTAGCCTTTGCAAAGGCTTCTCAGGAACATATTAGCCTTTGCAAAGGCTTCTCAGGAACATATTAGCCTTTGCAAAGGCTACTCAGGGACATATTAGCCTTTGCAAAGGCTTCTCAGGAACATATTAGCCTTTGCAAAGGCTAATCAGGGACATATTAGCCTTTGCAAAGGCTACTCAGGAACATATTAGCCTTTGCAAAGGCTTCTCAGGGACATATTAGCCTTTGCAAAGGCTAATCAGGGACATATTAGCCTTTGCAAAGGCTACTCAGGAACATATTAGCCTTTGCAAAGGCTTATCAGGGACATATTAGCCTTTGCAAAGGCTTCTCAGGAACATATTAGCCTTTGCAAAGGCTTCTCAGGAACATATTAGCCTTTTCAAAGGCTACTCAGGGACATATTAGCCTTTGCAAAGGCTTCTCAGGAACATATTAGCCTTTGCAAAGGCTTCTCAGGGACATATTAGCCTTTGCAAAGGCTACTCAGGAACATATTAGCCTTTGCAAAGGCTTCTCAGGAACATATTAGCCTTTGCAAAGGCTTCTCAGGAACATATTAGCCTTTGCAAAGGCTACTCAGGGACATATTAGCCTTTGCAAAGGCTACTCAGGAACATATTAGCCTTTTCAGAGGCTAATCAGGGACATATTAGCCTTTGCAAAGGCTACTCAGGAACATATTAGCCTTTGCAAAGGCTACTCAGGGACATATTAGCCTTTGCAAAGGCTACTCAGGGACATATTAGCCTTTTCAGAGGTTACTCAGGGACATATTAGCCTTTGCAAGCGCTACTCAGGAACATATTAGCCTTTGCAAAGGCTTCTCAGGGACATATTAGCCTTTGCAAAGGCTTCTCAGGGACATATTAACCTTTGCAAAGGCTTCTCAGGAACATATTAGCCTTTGCAAAGGCTACTCAGGAACATATTAGCCTTTTCGGATGCTAATCAGGGACATATTAGCCTTTGCAAAGGCTACTCAGGAACATATTAGCCTTTGCAAAGGCTTCTCAGGAACATATTAGCCTTTTCAGAGGCTAATCAGGGACATATTAGCCTTTGCAAAGGCTACTCAGGGACATATTAGCCTTTGCAAAGGCTTCTCAGGAACATATTAGCCTTTGCAAAGGCTACTCAGGAACATATTAGCCTTTGCAAAGGCTTCTCAGGAACATATTAGCCTTTTCAGAGGCTAATCAGGGACATATTAGCCTTTGCAAAGGCTTCTCAGGAACATATTAGCCTTTGCAAAGGCTACTCAGGAACATATTAGCCTTTTCGGAGGCTAATCAGGGACATATTAGCCTTTGCAAAGGCTAATCAGGGACATATTAGCCTTTTCAGAGGCTAATCAGGAACATATTAGCCTTTGCAAAGGCTACTCAGGAACATATTAGCCTTTTCAGAGGCTTCTCAGGAACATATTAGCCTTTGCAAAGGCTTCTCAGGAACATATTAGCCTTTTCAGAGGCTAATCAGGGACAAATTAGCCTTTGCAAAGGCTACTCAGGAACATATTAGCCTTTGCAAAGGCTTCTCAGGAACATATTAGCCTTTTCGGAGGCTAATCAGGGACATATTAGCCTTTGCAAAGGCTACTCAGGAACATATTAGCCTTTGCAAAGGCTTCTCAGGAACATATTAGCCTTTGCAAAGGCTTCTCAGGAACATATTAGCCTTTGCAAAGGCTACTCAGGAACATATTAGCCTTTGCAAAGGCTTCTCAGGAACATATTAGCCTTTGCAAAGGCTTCTCAGGAACATATTAGCCTTTGCAAAGGCTACTCAGGAACATATTAGCCTTTTCGGAGGCTAATCAGGGACATATTAGCCTTTGCAAAGGCTACTCAGGAACATATTAGCCTTTGCAAAGGCTTCTCAGGAACATATTAGCCTTTTCGGAGGCTAATCAGGGACATATTAGCCTTTGCAAAGGCTTCTCAGGAACATATTAGCCTTTGCAAAGGCTAATCAGGGACATATTAGCCTTTGCAAAGGCTACTCAGGAACATATTAGCCTTTGCAAAGGCTACTCAGGAACATATTAGCCTTTGCAAAGGCTTCTCAGGAACATATTAGCCTTTTCAGAGGCTAATCAGGGACATATTAGCCTTTTCAGTCGGCAAAGGCTACTCAGGAACATATATTTCTGCTTTTATTGCATTTTAAATTTGAAGAAAGTCTCTTATAAATTAAAATCAAATATAGGCCTAAAGTATCATCCCTGATTAGCCTGTGCAGTTGGTAAAAGCTAATCAGTGAAGATCTTTCCGCTTTTATTGTGATTTTAGTTTGAAAAAATTCTCCTCTAAATTACAATCCATATATAGTTTTAAATTAAATTGAAAAATTTGTTTTATATGGTCACACGTATGTTGATGTAATTTTGGTGTATCTAAAAATTAATTTGTATCGAGTTTTCATGCAGTTTCCAAATATTCCAACTGCAGATAAAATGTAGGAGACATTACGTAGCTCCCATTTTAAAGTTACTGAGGGCGTCAAAACTCTCCACTAAAGTAAACACACAATTTTGTGATTTATAGCTCTGTCTTGTCAGGAACTACCCTGTCTGATACTGAGACCACAAAACCTTGCAAGACTTAATAGCTGACAGGTATACTCCTGACCAGACAGCATGGACTTAATAACTGACAGGTAAACTCCTGACCAGACAGCTTGGATGCTCAGGCTGGTCTGGTTACACACTGGCAACATGAAAGCGTGGCTCACATTTTCTATTTTTGACAGATTTACCGGGCCTGCGGTGCTACTGTGCTGTGTTACCCGCTGTTGTTTGAGGTCACAGATTTCTATATGGCCCAGGACATAAGTATTGTAATCGATGATTTGAAGGTACTTTGATTGAAGTAAAATGAAGTTTATACAATCAAGGAAACCTCTGAATAACTCTGCTGCTCATTCTTCTTGCTTAACGCATTTATGCCCAGTGGACTCTCCCATCCTTCTAAATTGGATCAATTTATTTCCAAAATTAGGGGTGTCAAGTATATTTATTTCTATTTTTAGAATATTTCATAAAGAAATTCATTTAAGCAAACAGCGCAGACCCAGATGAGACGCTGGGTCATCTGGGTCTACGCTGTTTGCAATGTCCTTTTTTCAGGACGCTAGGCATGAATGGGTTAAATAAAAATATTTTTATAACAGTTTTCATAATAATAATGAACACAACAAAATGGGCAACACTATTAATGAATTCAATGTAAGGTGCTTAACCTTTTTTCAGTGTTCTTATGTGGATCAGTTTTCACCAACCTTGAATGGAATAATGTTGTGAATTTTATAGTTTGTGTTAGAAAGATATGTTAAAGCTGTGCATGAAATAATTGAAACTGTCTATAGGCAGGGCTTGGCATTAACTTATAAGTATTCTTGTTAAGTTGGACATGTGTCCTATAATTTCACCTATCCTGACCAAAAATACTTGTTCTGGTCTTTAAATGTAATTAAAATGTAATATTTGAAGTTAGTTTTCAGTAATTTAAAAACATAATTTAAAATTAAAACATAATAATTTAGTCCAGGGTTATCTTTTCTTTTATATTAAGTGCTACATCAATTTTGTTTTGATGCAAATTAAGTTAAATTCTTTGAAAGAAATACCACCTGTATGATAGAAGATACTTTTTTAAGTCATATTCCTTGTAGCAAAAATTTGCATCCAAACAATGCAAGAAGATACTTTGCAGGAGCCAAAAGTGACAGAATTGCAAAATTCTTACATTGAAAAGCATGATTCTGTTTCAATTAAAGTTTTATAATTATGACAAACCAATGATGCAAAATGACTGACATTGTAAGCCATTAATAAACTCTATTATTTTATGAATCTTTATTATGTTTCTATTGCTATATATTACACCTCAGAGGTATTGGTCCTTCTATATATATATGACCGGTTTCAGTCTATAAAATGAGATAGAGGAACCTAATAGTATATGGACCGGTCACTATTTTTTGTATATGGACCGTTCGGGGTTACACACCACTAAATTTGCACTGTTTTACTGTAAAATGACGTCATTTTTTAACGAAATGACGTCATTATTCCAGCGAAATTCTTCAGTTTATCTCTTTTAGATCTTAACCATAAACCATCGTACAACACTGTACAATGGTAAAGGGGAAACTCCTCTGTGTAATAGGGACCTCAGTGGAGTTAACTATTTCTTAACTATGGGATGACCTCTTCTGTGTAATATAGACCACAGTGGAGTTTACTATTTCTTAACTATGGGATGACTCTTTCAGAATGATCTGGCCTTCTTATCCAAATGCTGGAAGCTGGCCGGCCGGCCCACCTTCTGTATGCTGATACGGGAAAACAACATACGAGGCCAGAACTTCAGTGAGTTCCTGGACCTGCTTGCTCAGTTCAAGAGTGGAGACGTGGACGGGATACGTGTAAGAGTGGGTCGCCTACAGGTGAGAGAAGACTGTCAGCAGCGTACACAGTGTAAATAACCCATTTATGCCTATCCGACTTTCCCATACTTCTTAATTGGATCAATTTGTTTCCAAAATTAGGGATGTCTAGTATATTTATTTCTATATTTGGAATATTTCTTACAGAAATTCCTTTAAGCAAACAGCGCAAACCCTGATGAGACGCGCATCATACAGTGTGTCATCTGGGTTTACGCTGTTTGCCAAGGCCTTTTTTCTAGACGCTAGGCATAAATGGGTTGACTACCATTATGGAGTTTCAGGATTTATCTAGATTGCTTATACTTTAGAGAAGACATCTCAAAGTTTCACCACAAAAAGCTGGAACTATTATTTGATAATTTTAATAGAACTAAATTGTCTCAGATGTCACTTTTACAATGGCCTATCTGCAATATGGTTAAACAGCAAATGTTAAGGGGTGTTGCTGCAGTTTTGCTGATTTATTTCCATCAAATAGATTTGGTCTAAAATTTATATTTAAAATATACATACAAATACTATATGGAAAATGAAATAAAAACATAGGGTCACCGGCCTTGTTTTGATTTTATTCACCATTATTAACATGTTCTTTTTAAAAAAAACTGCAAAATCTCTAAATGCGTAAAAATAATTGATAACCTATGAAATTGCCAACATGTAGATATTATTATGCCCCCTTTCGAAGAAGAGGGGGTATATTGCTTTGCTCATGTCGGTTGGTCGGTGGGTCGGTCGGTAGGTCGGTCGGTAGGTCGGTCCGTCCACCAGGTGGTTTCCGGATGATAACTCAAGAACGCTTGGGGCTAGGATCATGAAACTTCATAGGTACATTGATCATGACTCGCAGATGTCCCCTATTGATTTTGAGGTCACTAGGTCAAAGGTCAAGGTCACAGGTGAAGGTCACAGTTACTGGAAATAGGCATTATAAGGATTTAGCATGGTTCAAACAAGGGAAACAACTACGGTTTTTGCATGTTCTTTTTATTACAGATTTGCCTCCCTTTAATTCATTCAAAATCTCATTTTACAGCAGAGATTCCAAATCTGACCTGTAAATGAGCCCCATATTTACTGCCAGTGCTAGGTTACCTTTTCCCATTTGATCATTCTTAAGTATTGGTATTGTAATGCTGCTACTGCTGCTGCTACTGCTACTGCTACTACTACTTCTACTACTACTACTACTACTACTACTACTACTACTACTACTACTACTACTACTACTACTACTACTACTACTACTAATACTTCTACTTCTACTTCTACTACTACTACTACTACAACTACTACTACTACTACTACTACTACTACTACTACTTCTACTACTACTACTACTACTACTACTACTACTTCTACTACTACTACTACTACTTCTACTACTACTACTACTACTACTATTACTACTACTACTACTACTACTACTACTACTACTTCTACTACTACTACTACTACTACTACACCACCACCACCACCACTACTACTACTACTACTACTACTACTACTACTACTACTACTACAACTACTACACCACCACCACCACCACCAATTCTACCATGTCTACTATTACTACTTCTACTACTACTGCCACTACTACTACTATTTTTACTACTACTACTACTACTACTACTACTACTACTACTACTTCTTCTACTACTACTACTACTACTACTACTACTACTACTACTTCTACTACTACTTCTACTACTACTACTGCTACTACTACTACTACTACTTCTACTTCTACTACTACTACTACTACTACTACTACTACTACTATTACAACAACTACTACTACTACTACTACTACTACTACTACTACTACTACTACTACTACTACTACACCACCACCACCACCACCACCGTTCACAGTGACAAAAAACGTATTCACACAATGGCTGCTACTACAACTTATAGCCCATATAGGGGGGCATGCATGTTTTACAAACAGCCCTTGTTTAAGCTAAGATACATCATATACCATTTAATTGAACCACACACTACCAATAAAATGGAGTACACAAGTTAAATGTTAAGATTTTTTTTTTGTTGATTTTTTTATGTCACCCCAAAAAATCTTTTTTTTACTATTTTAACCACATAAATGGAAGTTAAAAAAATTCAACCAAATAGAATTCTGCGAAACTGCTCAAATATGTTCATCTTCATATTGTCATCATAAAACACAAATAAAAAAAGGGGGTAACCACACTTTAAGCAGAGATATTTTTGTTTTAATTATCCCTACCATCTAGACTTCGAATTTCATTAAAAAAACAGCAATAAGACAAAACCCAAGTACCGGTACATAGATTGTCAGAAATATGCATAAACATTAGAAATTGTTTACAGTCTTAACTGGGATCACAACAGCTTACCAAAAGATATTAATAAAAAACAATATTTATTCACAAACATAATACCATACAGTATCAAACTCGACCTTAATCATTAATAACTTACATGTTCACAGATTTCGGCATGTTTTGAAGTTTGTGTTTAAATGCTTTAAATTGATAAATGTAAACAACAGGACTAAAAAGCTCCAGTAAAGAACAAGTATGAAATTAATTAAAGAAAGAAAAAAAAGTATAAAAAAAGTTGTTCCCGCCTGGGATCGAACCACTGACAATTGTATTTTGAACCAACTTGGTCATTCTGATGATACTGATAACAAAAATATTGAGTTGTGATAATAGCATCATCGGTGTTGCTATAAATATATCCTCGGTTAAATAAACTGCCGCAACACCCCTTAAGTGTCAGCTACGTACATGATATAATGTGCTCCCATTTGTGTAGTATGAGGATTTATCTTAATGGCAACATTTTTTGGCTGTTGTTTCATTTTTGTTCTCCAAGAGTATCAAGCTTAACCAAATGCACTCTTTGATTAATCACAAACAAAAAAATGCTCTTTTGTGTAAAATAGTTCAAAAAGCTTGACCTATAAACATGTGATGTCCTAATGGGACGATTGAAAATGAATTATATTTCATAGTTAACTTGCATTTTCACTTACTGTTCATTGATAAAGAACTTCAACGGAATCCTCTAAATTTTACCAGACCCTGATATCATCAGCATGCGTCGAGCACCTTGACTTCCTGTCACAGCTGCCTGACCAGTCAGTGTTTGAGTGCTTTGAGCAGTCTAACCACGGCCACTACAGCTTCAAGAGTCTGACGGATATACCCACCATTGCTGACATAGCAGACCAGACCACTCTAGATGAAGCTGTTAGTACTGTATATTCTTATTCTTTATAAACAATTGGGTATAAATTTAATGCTTTAAGACATATTTACTTTGTCTTAACTGCTACGAAAACGTTAAAAAGTACTGTTAAGTGGACATCATTGTACATCCTTTCCTTTCAATTTTGTGTGCATTTCCCTCAACAGGACCTCAAGGTGAAGGCCACGTGGGATCTGATCCAGACATACAAGGCCACAGAGTCTCTGCAGGCACAGAGTCAGATCCTCAAACTGCTACTATACAGGTTTAAGATTTAAGTTATGACTGAAGTTTTTCTTCTCAACAGATATTCATTTTTTATGAATATGTTCCAAAAATAATAGTGAAAGTGGAATCAATATGAAAAGCACAACCTCAAAAATTTCCCTTGTACCTTTAATTTAGCCTTGTTCTTACAAGTTGAAGATTTAAGTAAGGAGTTACTTTTTGAGCTCTCAACAGGTACCTAATTATTTATTTCTATCAAATCTATTTCTATTATTTCCACAATATTGGTTTATTATAATAAATAAATAGCATTATTCTTCTCTAAAATTTGCTTGTTACTTTTAATTTGGTGTATAATGTTTAAGAACAGGGGCTTATGTACAGGTTCAAAATAGAAAATTATTGCCTTAATGACCGGTAAAAATTGTTTAATTTCTTATTCCTATTCTAGAGAGGGTCTGAACTACCATTTTGAGGGGCTCCCGGTCAGCCGTAGATTGGATATGTTGGTCACGAAGGCGGGGCTTCACAAACAGTGGGGCGTGGTCAGACTGTGCTCCGCCCTCCAAGGAAAGCTGGTAGACAGCCTGGCCCCGTCCATCACTAGTATACTGGTCAGGGGAAAACATGTGAGTAGTCATTTGTCTGTTTAGTTGGCTTTAGGCAGGGATGTGAACTGAGCGATGGGGCTTCCTTAACAGCTCAATGAGAGTGTTTTATTTATGCTTAGACCGGGCTTAAAACTGAATGGTGAGGCTTCCGCAACAGCTCACTGTTCGAGTGTTTTGTTTTTGTAGGCAGGGCCCTGAAGTGAACGATGAGTTTTCCTTTAAAGCTGACCGTGGGAGTGTTTTTCATGTCAAAGACAGGGCCCATGAACAATTTGTTATGCCTAAAACAGGGTCCTGAAGTGTATTATGAGCCTTCATCCACAGGTCACTTTTGGTGTGTTTTTGTTATGCCTTAGACATGGCTGTGAAGTGTATAATGAGACTGCCTATAAAGCTCACTGCGGGAGTGTTTTGATATGCCCCCAGTAGGGTGGCATATAGCAGTTTAACTCAGTCAGTATGTCAGTCAGTCTGTCCGTTCGTCAGAAAAAAACTTTGGCCATAACTTTTTCAATATTGAAGATAGCAACTTGATATTTGGCATGCATGTGTATATCATGGAGCTGAACATTTTGAGTGGTGAAAGGTGAAGGTCAAATGTCAAATATATGGCATCTGTTCGTACGAAAACTTTAACATTGGCCATAACTTTTTCAATATTGAAGATAGCAACTTGATATTTGGCATGCATGTGTATCTCATGAAGCTGCACATTTTGAGTGGTGGAAGTTCAAGGTCAAGGTCATCCTTCAAGGTCAAGGTCATCCTTCAAGGTCAAAGGTCAGCAAAAAAATATTCAAAGCGGCGTTATCATGAAGCTGCACATTTTGAGTGGTGGAAGTTCAAGGTCAAGGTCATCCTTCAAGGTCAAGGTCATCCTTTAGGGTCAAAGGTCAAAAAAAATATTAAAAACTGCATTCTCGTGAAGCTGCACATTTTGAGTGGTGGAAGTTCAAGGTCATCCTTCAAGGTCAAGGGTAAAAAAAAAATATAATAAAAAATTAAAGCGGCGCAATAGGGGGCATTGTGTTTCTGACGAACACATCTCTTGTTTATGCCTTAGACAGGGCCTCAAAGTGTACAATCAGGATTCCTTTACAGCTTACTGTGGGTGTGTTTGGTCACGAGGAGGAGGTTCTAGACAAGCCTGTGTCGCCCAATGAGATCAAGGCAATCCTGTACAACAAGTGTCTGCCCCACGACATCTGCCAGGCCGTCCTGCAGCAGGAGCTCATACTGGCCATCGGCAAACACATCGCCACCGTACCTGAACAGTATGATGGCATACTGAAGATTCGTATTGGGTATGCGTGTGTTGTCATGAATTTTATTCACAATTATCAGTAGTATGAAAAATGATGTTATTATTAAAATTTAAATATCGAACTGTATTTTTTGTTATCCATATAAAAGACACACCAGTATATTTATATTGAGACGCAGACAACTTGTGTCTGCAAAAAAATGCATCTTATATTACGGAAAATAGGTTTTATTATACAAATATGGATTTTTGTCTATCAATACATACTAAATTCTTCTTAAAGTCGTATCCGCTACTAGCGTTTTCTGTTTCCGTATCATGTAAGTAGGCGGACTACTTTTTTATGTTGCCACAAATGTTTGGTTTACTTATGCCTCAAAACATTAACATCACACTTGTAATGATACAAAATCCTCTTTTACAATCGTCTAATGCCGTGGATACCAACTCTTGGTGTCTTTGCGAATTCTCAAGAGTGCTTCTTTAGTGTGTATAGCATTTGCTTTTTTTACAGGCAGAAACCATATCAATTGAATAACTGGAATTTTCCAATGTACATGATATGTTTGTATTTGGCAGGTGGTTTGTACGTGCCATGGAGATGGAGTTGGAACAGGAAGAGGAAAGTGTAAGCGTGACCTCGTTATCTCCGTATCAGGTACGTGATGCATAATGTAAGACTTAAACAACTTAAACATGACTTTATCACCCAATATCCAACTTTCAGTTCAGATATCTGTTTACTGTTTATCGATACATCTGTACAAAAGCAAAGCCGTGCATTATTTAATACATATGTATAAGAAAAAGACAATTAAACTCTTTAGAATAATCAAATTAATGCAGGGGTCTCGCGAGTGGGCGAAATGGGCGATTCCTTCGCCAAATTAATCGTCACTTCGCACATTAATTTCATGAAGGCGAAGTGACTTCTCTTCCTTTTAATGATTTACTTTGTGCCAGACATTGACCGATTAAAATCTATTTGATGTTGAGAATTGGACACAGGAGGATTCTCAGCCATTAGTGCCCCATGTACAAGTCATGCAGGTTTTTTTTGGGGTTGTTGGGGATGGGGCCTTTAGCCCTTATGTGGGGGAAATTTTACGCGTGATTTTCTACTTTGGGGGAAAAATACTTTCTCTCTCATTATAACATTTGTACATGTTTGCACTATATTCATTGCTTTTTTCATAATTTAGTACGTTTGACAAGATTAAAGTAAAAAAAAGTTGAGATATTATAATCACGAGACATATCTTTCTATTAATTTTTTTTTTTTTTTGGGAGGGGGGGGGGGGGATTTTTTGGACCAGAAAGGGAAAAAAAAACAGCCTAGTTTGGTGGGGGAAAACGCCGATATTCGGCGTCTGTTATATAAGGTAGAAAACCCCTGTCATGCTAAGTTGAACATTCAAAAGAAACAGCCTGGAGCTATTACACTTCTTGAAATTGTTAATAGATGATGCCTTGATTAATTGCCTTCTGCTGGCAACCAATAACTATGATTTAGCTATGTTAAATAGCCCATTAAATAATACTAAGGAATGATCAAATGGGAAGATGTAACCTAGCACTGGCAATAAATATGGGGCTCATTTACAGGTCAGATTCGGAATCTCTGCTGTAAAATGAGATTTTAAATGAATTTTTAATTTAAAACAAATATTTGTAACAAAATATGAATTTGATTTAATGTTGAATTGCTTAAAATTAACAAGGAAGTAAAAAGATTCTGAACATTACTGGCTTGTTACAATTGAAGTTTCTTTGATACACCTGTTTAGGAAAAAAAGTAATTAAAAGTACAATTATAATCAACAATCAATGAGAAATAAGGAAAATGTTGGTTTTATACACTTAAAATGTCTATTGTATAAAACAAGTGAAGAGTTGATTGAAAGCTGAACAGAAACCACTAAGTTGCTGCAAAATATACGTAAAACTAAGATCTATGACCAAAATGTACCATTTCTCCCAAATATGTTACCAATTCTCCCTATTTTGGCTTTAGGGAGAAGTGACTTCTCCATAAATTTTGAGCCTAGCTTGACCCCTGTAATGTGAAATCATTTATGTTTTTCTTCATGAAATTTGATGGTTTTTAGCTCACCTGTCACGAAGTGACATGTTGAGCTTATGTGACTGTGTGATGTCCGGCGTCCGTTGTGCGTGTGTGCATGCGTGTGTCCGTCAACAATTTGTTTGTGTAGACAGTAGAGGTCACAGTTTTCATCCAATCTTTATGAAATTTGGTCAGAATGTTTATCTTGATGAAATCTGGGTTGGGATTGTATTTGGACCATCTGGGGTCAAAAACTAGGTCACTAGGTCAAATAATAGAAAACCCTTGTGAAGACAATAGAGGTCACAGTTTTCATCCAATCTTTATGAAATTTGGTCAGAATGTTTATCTTGATAAAATCTGGGTTGGGATTGTATTTGGGTCATCTGGGGTCAAAAACTAGGTCACTAGGTCAAATCATAGAAAAACCTTGTGTAGACAATAGAGGTAACAGTTTTCATCCAATTATTATGAAATTTGGTCAGAATGTTTATCTTGATGAAATCTGGGTTGGGATTGTATTTGGGTCATCTGGGGTCAAAAACTAGGTCACTAGGTCAAATCATAGAAAAACCTTGTGTAGACAATAGAGGTCATAGTTTTCATCTGATCCTAATGAAATTTGGTCAGAATTTTTATCTTGGATAATATCTGATTTTTGATCGTATATGGGTCATCTGGGGTCAAAAATTAGGTCACCGGGCCAATTCTAGTAAAACCTTGTGTAGATGAAAGAGGTCACAGTTTTCATCATGTCTTAATGAAGTTTTGTCAGAATGTATTAATTAATGAAATCTGGCTTGGGATTGTATATGGGTCTGATTGAATTTAAGTTGATGTAGCAAGGTTAGTCAGGTGAGCGATTCAGGGCCATCATGGCCCTCTTGTTTTTTTTTTAATATCCTTTTCATAAATGTCTGATTTTGAAGAACAAATGAATTTGTGTCATTCATTTTTCGATGTGTTTGTGTTAATTATTGGATCAGTCAATCCATGAAATCAAGAAACATAATGACCCACGAATAATAATGATTTTGCAGTCTTTTTCTTCCAACTGACCACCTGAGCAATCATGTGATAAAAGGAAAGTAAAATAAACCACAAGAGAAAGGTTAAACATCACCATCAAAAAGTTGTAAAATATTGCTGGGGCTACATTAGAAAAAGTAACCAAACTGATCAGGCTTTTCACCTTGCCACTTTTTAGCAGTACTTGTGTGTGATTTCTGGTCCTATATCTTAACCTATCACAGATTTGCTGTTTGCAGGTGAAACAGCTTTTAAACCTATACTTTATGTAATGGAAATAACTTTCGTAAAAATGCTTATTCATAATTATAAACAATAATAGATATTTGGGTGGACAGGACCAGAGGTAAAGATGAGATGAGATGAGATTTGTAATGTCAACTTGGGTCATTCTAAGCAAATTTTTCTGAGAAGTTACCCATTCAAAGTATCTTAAGAATCAAGAGAAATATCAAGAAAACTTTAAGAATTATAAATTTAAACGAGTGTGCTAGTTAGTTTTAAGGTAAAGATAACCATTATTGCTATTAACTTTCAGATCAAGATATTAAAGGTTAATGTCACAAGGCATGCAATATTTAAGAAAATCTTTTAATGATTGACCATATAGACGACTTTGCTTTAAGTCAGGTGTATACATATTGTACGCACATTCCTGGTTCCAGGTGAAGCAGCTACTCATTAGTGTAAGTCAAGGTTTACATATTGTACACACATTCCTGGTTCCAGGTGAAGCAGCTACTCATTAGTGTAAGTCAGGTTTTACATATTGTACACACATTCCTGGTTCCAGGTGAAGCAGCTACTCATGAGCATCATCAATGTTCACCAGAGCGATGATTACGAGGTTCGAAGCCCTCTTCAGCGTCGCCAGCTCGACGGCGCCCTCAGTCGAGTGCCAAAGGACTTTTACGAGCGGGTGTGGGAGATTCTGGAACGAACACCCGGTGGCATCAAAGTGGCTGGATACCTCCTGCCTCAGGTGTGTTGCTATGGAAACCAAATCGCGGCAAAGATGTCATCATGACATAGTGGATATGGTATCAGCTTTGCGTCCAGGATAGTCTGAGTGCAATCCCTACTAGGGGATCGTTCTGAATGTCTAACCAAATACACCAAGTAATGGGTCGTCCAAGGAAATAGACTCCATAGTATCTTTATAATTTATGCCTCGGCTTTTAATGTAACTGACCATATATGTTTAAAGTACCTTCAAAATAACAACATTTTGGTAATAATCAATAGAACAGTTTTTATGAATGTTATGGATGATAGTGCCTCTGGTGTTAATCAGCTTATTATTACTTATGCTTAGTTCTTCAACCAGTTCTGCATTAAAAAATATCTTAGTACAAAAAACATCAAATCCAGCCAATGTATATAAAACCATCCATTTAAAAAATGAGAAACATCCTTTGACAACCGGTTAAATGCATGCGCATAAGGGTTAGGGTTAGGGTTAACCCTAACCCTGTCGTTCCGGATCAGCATGTCCAGTCTGCTAATGGGGGACGACAGTTTCCACTTTTATTGTATTTTTAGCTCATCTATTTTTATTTTTTTTAAATTGCTATTGTCATCACCTTGGCGTTAGTGTCGGCGTCCGGTTAAGTTTTGCGTTTAGGTCCACTTTTCTCATTAAGTATCAATGCTATTGCATTCAAACTTGGTACACTTACTTACTATCGTGAAGAGACTGGGCAGGCAAAGTTACACAACTCTGGCGTGCATTTTGACAGAATAATGTGCCCTTTTTATACTTAGAAAATTAAAAATGTTGGTTAAGTTTTGTGTTTAGGTCCATTTTATTCCTTAAGTATCAAAGTTATTGCTTTCATACTTGCAACACTTACTAACTGTCATAAGGGGACTGTGCAGGCAAAGTAATGTAACTCTGACTGGCATTTTGACAGAATTACGTGCCCTTTTTATACTTAGAAAATTGAAAAGTTGGTTAAGTTTTGTGTTTAGTTCCACTTTATTCCCAAAGTATGAAAGATACATACCTGCAACACTAACTAACTATCATAAGGGGACTGTGCAGGCAAAGTTATGTAACTCTAACTGGCATTTTGACAGAATTATGGGCCCTTTATACTTAGAAAATTAAACATTGGGTTAAGTTTTGTGTTTTGATCCACTTTACCCCTAAAGTATCATAGATATTGCTTTCATACTTGCAACACTCGCAGACTATCATCAGGGGACAGTAAAGGACAAGTTGCATAACTCTGATTGTCATTTTTACGGAGTTATGGCCCTTTTTTGACTTAGTTACTTTGAATATATGGTTAAATTTTGTGTTTAGATCCACTTTACTTCTAAAGTATCAAGGCTATTGCTTTCAAACTTCAAATACTTTCATGCTATCATGAGGGTACTGTACCTGGCATGTTGAATTTTACCTTAACCTTTGAATGACCTTGACTCAAGGTCAAATTATTAAATTTTGCTATAATTGCCATAACTTCTTTATTTATAATTAGATTTGATTGATACTTAAACAAAACAACTCTTATCACAATAGACTCCACCCAGACCATACCCCACGCCCTCCCCCCCCCCCAAATCCCCCCCCCCCAATTTTTTTATGTCCCCCAACCATTATAGTGGGGGACATATTGTTTTTGCCCTGTCTGTTGGTCTGTTTGCTCCAACTTTAACATTTGCAATAACTTTTTCAATATTCAAGATAGCAACTTGATATTTGGCATGCATGTGTATCTCATAGAGCTGCACATTTTGAGTGGTGAAAGGTCAAGGTCATCCTTCAAGGTCAGAGGTCAAATATATGTGGCCAAAATCCCTCATTTTATGAATACTTTGGCAATATTGAAGATACTTACTTGATATTTGGCATGCATGTGTATCTCATTGAGCCGCACATTTTGAGTGGTGAAAGGTCAATGTCATCCTTCAAGGTCAGAGGTCAAGTATATGTGGCCAAAATCGCTTATTTTATGAATTCTTTGGCAATATTGAAGATACCAACTTGATATTTGGCATGCATGTGTATCTCATGGAGCCGCACATTCTGAGTGGTGAAAGGTCAAGGTCATCCTTCAAGGTCAAAGGTCAAACAAACAAACAAAATTCAAAGCAGCGCAGAAGGGACATAGTGTTTCTGACAAACACATTTTTCAATATTGAAGATAGCAACTTGATATTTGGCATGCATGTGTATCTCAAGGTCAAGGTGATCCTTCAAGGTCATCCATCAAGGTCAAAGGTCAAAAAAGTTTTTAAAAAATAAAGCGGCTTTCTCATGAAGCTGCACATTTTGAGTGGTGGAAGTTCAAGGTCAAGGTCATCCTTCAAGGTCAAGGTCATCCTTCACGGTCAAAGGTAATTTTTATTTTTTTTTCAAAGCGGCGTTCTCGTGAAGCTGCACATTTTGAGTGGTGGAAGTTCAAGGTCAAGGGCATCCTTCAAGGTCAAAGGTAAAAAAAAAATTATTTTAAAGCGACGCAGAAGGGGACATAGTGTTTCCGACAAACACATTTCTTGTTTTTTCTTAAAGATCATCTAATGAATGACCACCACACCCTAACATTATACCCCCCCCCCCAAACCCCCCCCCCCCCAAAAAAAAATGTTTTTTTTTAAACTTGGTTAAAAAATACAGATATTTTTTTTAAACAAGTTTAAAAAACACAAATATTTTTTTGTATTATTTTCATTTTTGAAATACCGTCCAACCATCCCTCCCAAGATTCCCCCCCCCCCCCCCCCCCCTCAAAATAAAATATTTTTGTTGCATTATTTTGGCCTTTTGGGAAAATAATGTAATAAATGACCACACCCCCACACTATACACCCCCTCCACTCCACCCCTCCCTCCTTTGTGATTGAAATTGAGATAGGTCCCTTCACCTTTTAAAAGAAAAATAGATGAGTGGTCTGCACCCGCAAGGCGGTGCTCTTGTTAGATTTAAGTCTCCTCAAGGAAAATCTATTTTTGGCAGAAAGTGTGGTCCCAGGTAAGCCATTGTGGAATACACGGGCTTATATGGTACGACAATTTACGCAAATGTGTTCAGCCCAGTTTTCCCATAAAGAGGCTCATGTGGTATCAATTTCAGCCACCACACTGTCGGACATGACAATGCTCCTTTCAATTTCAGCCACCACACTGTCGGACATGACAATGCTCCTTTCAATTTCAGTCACCACACTGTCGGACATGACAATGCTCCTTTCAATTATAGCAACCCACACTGTCAGACATGACAATGCTCCTTTCAATTTCAGCCACCACACTGTCGGACATGACAATGCTTCTTTCAATTATAGCAACCCACACTGTCAGACATGACAATGCTCCTTTCAATTTCAGTCACCACACTGTCGGACATGACAATGCTCCTTTCAATTTCAGCCACCACACTGTCGGACATAACAATGCTCCTTTCAATTATAGCAACCCACTCTGTCGGACATGAAAATGCTCCTTTCAATTTCAGCCACCACACTGTCGGACATGACAATGCTCCTTTCAATTTCAGCAACCCACACTGTCAGACATGAGAATGCTCCTTTCAATTTCAGCAACCCACACTGTCAGACATGACAATGCTCCTTTCAATTTCAGCAACCCACACCGTCAGACATGACAATGCTCCTTTCAATTTCAGCAACCCACACTGTCAGACATGACAATGCTCATTTCAATTTCAGCAACCCACACTGTCGGACATGACGATGCAGGAGCTAAACTTCTCCCTGCTCGTGGAGCAGATGTTGAGTAAGATCATCGACCCTGCGTACCGCCAGCTCATGGTCGAGGCTTTCATGGTCGTGTCCACCATCCTGCAACGAAACCCTGAACTGGTCTTCCATCAGTCTGTCAACATGGATAAGGTATGGATGTGCTGTAATTTCCATTTATGGGCCACGTTTTGGGAAAACTGGGCTTAATGCGTTTGTGTAAAGTGTCTGCACAGGCTAATCAGGGAGGACACTTGCAGCCGAATCTGGGTTTTCGTTAAGAAGAGACATCCTTTGATAAACAAATCATAGAAAGCAAGAAAATTGTGTCTTTGATTTGACTGTATGGACTTAACAGGTTAATCTGGCACAACACTATACGCGCATGCCTGAAACCAGGTTTCATCAGATCGTATTTCAAATATATTTTGTCTTCCCTTTCAGATTATCAAGCAGCCATCAATTGACAAAGCACATTATTGGTGAACAACCATCACTTTTACTGATAGTCATGTTTCAGAAGCAATTATTTCTACACTTCAAGTTATAAATCATTATCTGGAAAGTCTTGGGTTTAATGCATGTGCATAAAGTGTCATCCCAGATTATCCTGTGCATTCTGCTCAGGCTTTCAGGAATGAAACATTTCCGCTTTTATGTATTGTTCGTTTAAAGGAAGTCTTTTCTTAGCGACAATTAAGTTTATGAGGAAAGTGTCCTCCCTTATAAAGGTCTGCCGACTGCATTGTCTAAGCTGGGACGACATTTCACGCACATGAATTAAGCCCAATTTTGTACACAACGAGTTTCAAACTGTTTAATTTGCAGACGATCCAGGACGCATTTGAAGAGTTCCAGAAAGACAAGAACCGTCTGGAGGGACACGAGAAACAGGACGATATGAAGCTGTTCTTTAACACTCTGCCAAACGTTAAGCACGGAACCACCAGCTACATCATCAAGGCTGTCGTGAAAAACCTCCTCGACGGGGACATCAAAGTGTCTATGGAGGAGATGTGTACCATAGCCTGAGCCAATATGGCCTGAGACAATATGGCCTTGAGAAAATATTGCCTGAGACAATATAGTGTGAGACAATACCGCCTGAGACCTATATGCATATGCCACTTTGCGCTATCTGATATTAGGAATAACGTAGTATTGCCTCAATTCTTTACCAAAAATTAATGCTTGATTTTTCTGCTGATCCGCGGATCCAATTGACCCTGGGCAGGCTTTTGTGATTCATGTAAATTTGTACACAAATGGGGATGAAGAGGTATGACTTACGCGGCATATTTCTGAAGCGGCCCGGGAACTGATCTAAACCTCTCCACATAATACATTGGCAGCATTATCCACATATTGCGCTTGTAGCATTTTTGTAACGCGCGATGTCATTGGTTGCAGTTTCCCGATCTTCCAATCAAAATCGGTCTTTGAAAATGTGTTTGTTATTGCTTTGCTGATTCGTTTGCAAATGACGTCGTTGTGAAGACATAAACGGTTATCGAAAGAATGAACGACTTTTATCGAATCTCGGCTATTTAAAAATCATTGAATAACAAATTGAAATTGGAATTCATAGAACAAAGGATGTACATAAAGAAGAAAGCAATACCAGTTTCCGAAAGGGTAAGGCAACCATCCTGGTAACCCGGTAGTCGGATGCGTCTTCCATCATTCATGTGAACAAATCTTGAACTACGGATCTTGTGGTTATTTGTCTTTAATTGAACACTATAAAAGTGCTGACAATATTGTGAAAGTAAACCGTTTGCCAGCTTCTTGTACAGGCATCGAGAAAAAATTGGGGAAAGTAAATGTATTCACTCCAATTAATACCATGAATTAATACGATATTGTCCACTTTTATAGATTTGTTCATGCAAAGAAGTCTTTACTTAACAAAAATTCAGTCTGGGCGGAAAGTGTCGTCCGTGATTAGCCTGTGCGGACTGCACAGACTTATATGGGACGAAACTTTACGGCCATGCATTAAGCCCGGTTTTTCCAGAGCAAGGACCATTTATAAGTATTTTTAATATGATGCCTGGTCCATGAAATATGTTTGTCTTTGTGCCACATCGTTTGTTTATAACAAAACGTTGTCACCTGTGTTTCAAGTATACAGATATGTTTTGACTTTATTGTTGAATTGTTGTTATCTATTTACACGTGATCCGTTGTGCGTTGATTTAGTTAACCTATATTAAAACACTTAACAAATAACTAATGTTTTTGTTTTTCGCTAGTTAAAGTATTCACATAAAATTTATTAATAATAAAACTTAACAAAGATATTTTTCTCTTGTAAACACTTGATTAACCATCAAAAACAAACCGTAAATCTAAATATGTACGTTAAATTTCTCAAATGAACTGTTAAAATGTTCCTGTCTCGCTAGTGTGGCTTGATTTATGCTTCACTGGAATTCCGGAACCGGTTATTTAACCCATTTATGCCTAGCGTCTAGAAAAAAGGCCTTGGCAAACAGCGTAGATGAGTGATGCGGCGTCTCATCTGGGTCTACGCTGTTTGCTGTAAGGAATTTCTGTAAGAAATATTCTAAATATGGAAATAAATATACTAGACATCCCTAATTTTGGAAATAAATTGATCCAATTTAGAAGGATGGGTGAGTCCACTAGGCATAAATGGATTAAATTTGCAAGGAGATTAATTGAGCTGCGTAGAACGATAACGTCAAAAACATAACCGTGGATACAGCCACTTATATAAAACTGGTATTTCTATAGATAAACTTCAAAATTGTTGATATTACATCAAAACTATATGAAAATATGCAGTCCTACCAAGTTACTCCCAAAATGGCTAGATTTTAGCAATCGCTTATCAGCAGAACTAATCAGGGTTAACTGTTCTGTGGTCATAAAGCATACTCACCTGTAAGGCTGACCACAGCCTGCTTGGCGAAAATAAATAAACCCAGGTGTTATCTCTGGCAAGATCTAAATCTGCTGCACATGTTTCAGAGGGTTATCGACCAGTGTAATAAGCAGTTGTGCCAAATATTAAATGCCAATAAAAAATGAATATGTATAAAACCAGGGACCTATACATGTTTGTATAGGTCCCTGATAAAACGGGTAAGCTTGAAATTTGTTATTAAAATAATTTTATGTTCACCTTTGTTAGATTTTAAATTTTACATGTAACAAGCCCGAACATGTATTATGAAATGATTGAAATTAAAACTAATAGAACTTATATGATTTTAAAAGTAAGTTTTCTTTACTCTTTCAGAATCTTTTTTTGCTGAGAAGGGACCACCTTTGAGTGCAGGGCTAATCTGGGACGACACTTTAACCAAATGCATTAAACCCCGTTTTCCCAGAGCGCGGCTCAGATGAAATTAAAGAGCGTTTTGATATTTAACCACATTCTCTTGGGTCGAGGATAGGAATACACTGAAGCTTGTGAAATCAACTTAATATTTACTGGAAATGGCGCGGCAGATGCCGACGCATATCCCCACGCCGCCCGTGTTGACATAAGAGATGGTCAGTGTTAAAGTGACGTCACGCCAATTGGTGAATAAATGAAGAAGTTATGTTAAAACAAAATTTTGGGCCCCAGCCCAACCCCATTCTCCTCCATCTCCTCCCACACTATTAGCACTAGAACCTTGAAACTTACACACATGGTAGCTATGAGCATGTGTGCGACCCTGCACTATTTGGAATTTTGATCTGACCCCTGGGTCAAAAGTTGTTATCATGTGCGTCGCATGTTGTAAGTAAATCGAGTTTTTTTACCCATTTATTTACCCATAACTTTTGACCCAGGGGTCAGATCAAAATTTCGTCACAGTCAACGTCGCACATATGCTCATAGTTAACAAGTTTCAAGGTCCTAGTGCTAATAGTGTAGGAGAAAATATGGTCCGATCAAAAATAAAACGGAGATCAATACAATATCCCCAAGACTTTAAAAACGTGGGGATTATTAAACATTCATAAATTACTTGTTAATATTTCATTTTAAAAACTCAATGCATGGCTTAAACCCCAAATTAATAAATATCCGAGATAAAAAGCAAATTCACGCGGAGCTTTAGGGTAGACAAAAACGAGTTGACATGAAATAAATAAACGGAAAAAGAGAATCTGGATTGATCTATGGCAATAAGAACTGATGTTCAGGTCCCGCTGCGAATTTAATAAACCTTACGTGTTTAAAATATTAATAAATTCATGTTCGCGTTTTGATTACCAAAGATTGACGAAGCAACGCGTATACATTCAGACAAGGACGTGTGTTTTCTGTCCAAAGTGTTTACTTAGCTAGCGGTTTGGAATTTGCATTAGTAACAATAAACGTTGTTCGAGTTTGTCGATATTTAAATTTTACATTGTGGTCGGTTGAAGATGAAACCAGTTGGAAACTCTGGGGGTGCGCATTTTCTTCCATTTATCCCTTCGTCCATCCATCCCATTTCGTAATCACTTTGAAAAAATTCAGATTTTGTAAATAACTTAGCGGAATTATTCAGCATCATAAGCGGAATCGTCATTCACACTCTCAAGGTCAAGGTCACACTTAGAGGGAAAAGATCGAATTTGTAATCTCTTGCTTATGATTGCTCAATGGCCACGTCATTAGAGTCGCGTTCTGATAAAACTGGGCATAATGCTTGTGCGTAAATTGTCATCCCTGATTAGCCTGTTCAGTCCGCACAGGCTAATCAGGGACGAAAATTTCCGCTTTTATGGAATTTTTCGTTTAAACGATGTCTCTTCTTAGCGAAAATCCAGTTTAGGCGGAAAGTGTCGTCCTGGATTACCCTGTGCGGATTGCATAGGCTTATCTGGGATGACACTTTACGCACATGCATTATGACCAGTTTTCTCAGAACGGAACTCATTACAGGAAAAGGTTCGAGATTAATTCGAAGAAAGGAATATTCATAATTATGAGACAATGCGACGCGCGAAGTCCGTACTTCCTATGTCATATTCCTGTACATAGGTATATTGTTGTCCTGCCATTTCAAAAGATTGAAGGGATGAAAAAACTTGGCGGAAATTTAAAAGACATAAAGATATCTGTAAATATCACTTGAAACTGGTCTGCTGATTGAAATGCTCCATTGACTGTCTATTAAGGCATGATTATGAAAAATTAATTTATTGAACACCTATCCAAAAAGGACATACGAAATACTTAAACGTGCATGCACACACTTTCACCGAGGCATTTTCGAAGCCTAAGCAACATGTCGAGCCCATCATTGTCAATACTATCTCTAATAATTTGAGTCGCGTTCTGAGAAAACTTGACAATATGCATGTGCGTAAAGTGTCGTCCCAGATTAGCCTGTGCAGTCCGCACATGCTAATCATGGACGACACTTTCCGCCTCAATTGGATTTTTGCTAAAAAGAGACTTAATTTATACGAAATTTATATGTCATAAAAGCGGAAAGTGTCGTCCCTGATTAGCCCGTGCGGACTGCAATTTGAAAAATGTATAGCACACCATCTCCACATGGTTAATACTGCTGGGAAATTATTTTAAAATTGCATTTTCTTACAAATTAACCTGCTATGTTATATACGGACACATTAAAAACACTTAAAAAAGTTATATGGACGTTAAGAAACGTATTCAACAAACGTGTTATCATTTTTTCAAATATCGATCCGAATGTCGAAATTGCGAATCGTGAATCTCTTTGAGTGATGCAGTTTTTTTAATACACTCCAATATGTGACTGGCTGACCCCTGATGATTGACCGAGTGCCTGGTTGTAGACCAATTATATATACTGCACCTGGTCATATGATACAGCGACGATCTCGCGGTTATACATTAAGTATGATGTATCGTATCCTGAATTATTCATTTAAATCATTGCGACCATATGGCCGTTCGCCGTCTTACACCAACCCGTGCATAGCTACGATAACAATCTAATAACAAGTGAAAGTACAACTCCCCAACCTTCTCCTTTAAAACTTCTCATTTACACCGTTTTTCGCAAAACATGATCAAAAGACTAAAAAAATGCCTCCAAAAGCAGAAACAAAATAATATAATTTGCAACAGATACAAAAGCAACACGACTCAAACAGCAAAAAGCCCATCATAAAGCTATAGTAGCATTGCCAAAATTAAAAATAACGGACACGATCAGTATTTGAGCCACTCTGTGTGAAAACGGGTATTCATGCATGTGCGTAAAGTGTCATCCAAGATTAGACTGTGCAGTCCGCACAGGCTTATCAGGAACAACACTTTCCGCATAAACCGGTTTTTCGCTAAGTCAAGACTTCATTAAAACGAAAAATACAAAAAAAGCAAAAAGTGTCGTCCCTGATTAGACTGTGCGCACTGCACAGGCTAATTTTGGGACAACACTTTACGCACAGGCGTTAAGCCCCATTTAACAGGGCTAATTTATTGAACGTCTCTGAAACCGGTATCAAAGAGATAATATAAATTAACTAAAGTACATTTTAATAAAGAGCATCGTGCTTGTATTTGAATGATGGATTAAAATAAAATGAACAGAACAGAACATGTACATAGTTTATTATTGAATTTAACAACATATTAATTAATGCTAATTAAGCTATGCAATGGAAAGTATATAAATGCGAAGAGTATGTAATGATCTCAGAGCATAATTATAATTATGTTATATAAAATTATAATGAAGATATTTTCCATTACACATATCACATTATTCAGAAGTAAACAATTGGATATTCCTTACTTTTTCAATGTACATCTATTAATTTCCATATAAACAAGTTGAGATAGCATAAATAATATGCCACATAAACTTTATAGAATTCTTGTTATTATCTCTTTGATACCTACTAAAATGCATTCCCCTGTATTTTTCTACAATCAAATTATTCATTTAGTGTGTGAGCGATGTTTAAACCCTCTGAATTATCAGCATTCTACAGCAATCTCTTGGAATTAGATATGGCCAATAAATCCCCTAATGATATTACTTCCAACAGTGATCAGCGCTTCACCCCACCTTGATAATGACCCCTGAACAGTTAAATAGATTAGACCTGATCTTGTGGAATCTATGGAGAAAGGAGTAACCGAGTAGGACTGTATGATAAATCTTTGATTATAATTCTCAGTAAAAACACCAAACATTAGTCGCGACGTCCGAATCATGAACGCCACAAAGTAAAATATTGTTCTTTCAATCGCTAAGACCCCGGAAATCTTTGTAAGATCAATTCTTATCAGTATTTAACTATCGTTCTGTTTTGCCAGTATTGTTCCACCCACAATAACACCATCTTTGTTTAAAGGGACTAGTTCACAATTTTGCAATAACTATGGTAAAATATTGTCATGGATTCAAAAAAGGAATGTATGCATTCTATGTAAACACGCAACATAACTCTCATGTTTAAGAAAAAATCCTTATAGAAAATCACATATCAAAATCGGAAACATAGTTTGTAACGTTTTTTATCCATACCTGAGCAAAAATGTGTTATACTAATAGAGTATTTGATGACATTTGTCTAAAGTACGAACATCTTAACAAGCTCATTAATTTGTGTTCCACATCATAACCAAATTATACGACGATAAATACATTTGAATACTATTCCTTTACATGTGTGTGCGTATAAGTACACAAACTGATTACAATTTACACTCGTCTGTTTCGGTTTTCGTGGGAACGTGTTGTCTGTAATTTGAAAGCACCCGGAAACGAAGTCGTTTGGTTATGTTTCCTTAGTTTGAAATCTTCATTGTCTTGTGCGTTGTTTCGAATTTGTGTCTTTCTGTTACTTTTCTGGTACCCACTTCCCTCGTTCTCAGAAAGCCGTCTGCTTCGATTGTACACGTATTCATAAGTAAGAAGCGCAATGTACTGAAGAGAAACAAATAAAGGCTGCAGATGACACAATATCACATCATAGAAACGTTATATTTTGGACGAAATGCGCGTGTGGAGAAGTAACGGTTGTACAGTTTGGCCTGTTTTAATTTCTGTCTTTAAAACGAGGGGTCTCGTTCCCACTCGATAAGAGATGACGTACCAGTGGTCTTAAAACATGGTAATTGTCGTATGTTACAACATGGCCATGGTACTCTAGATGGCGGGTTTCTTCTCCCAGTCCGGAAACGAGGCTTCCACAGTACATATAACCGCAGTTATCAACTATAAGACCACGGGACTCAAGATGGCGGCGTACCCAAAACCAGACCGGAAACTAGGCTATCAATAATACCTACCACCCCGGCCATCAACCCGCCGTACTTACCACCCCGGCCATCAACCCGCCGTACTTACCACCACAGCCATTAACCCGCCGTACCTACCACCCGGCCATCAACCCGCCGTACTTACCACCCCGGCCATCAACCCGCCGTACTTACCACCCCGGCCATAAACCCGCCGTACTTACCATCACAGCCATTACCCCTCCGGCGACGTTGCTCAAGATGGCGGAGTATCCCACCCAGGTTGGAAACGAGGTTTCTACGTAAATGGACGCTACGAGAACCAGGGTTGCTAGAAACAGACACGCACATGTCCAAGTGTTAAAGAGAGTCGTTCAAATTCAAATTACAATACATGTAGTTATTTATATTGTTTTTTTACAGTTAAGCCTTTTTTTAAATTTCAATGGCGTTTAATCGTTTTTCAGATTTTATACATTTGTTTAATTCCACATTAAACGTGGACTTGGTCTACTGTTGTATGATGTTTTCTTCTTAGCAAAAATCCAGTTTAGGCGGAAAGTGCCGTCCCTGTACGGACTGCACAGTCTTACCTGAGACAACTCTTTACACCCATGCATTATGCCCTGTTTTCACAGAGCGCGGTTCAATTTCGCATAAGGAATATATTTTTGTCTGCTGCGTGTACCAACCTAAAATGGGATAGATTACGGCGGCAGCGACCGAGAGGAAGGCCATGAACACGGAGTGTGTCTGTAGGTTGAACGTCACTGCCGCCACCGTCATCGCGGTGATGACGTAATGAGCGGAAATGGCCACCGTCATCAATATGAACGCAACCCTCAAGACCTGATCTGAGAAGAAATGGATTAAATGCAGCGTTGTACACACCGGACAACAAACATTGGAGCCGCGCTTTGGAAAAGCGAGGTTTAATGCATGTACCTAACGGGTCGTCTCTGATTAGCCTATGCAGTCCGACCAGGCTAACAACGAACAACACTTTCCACTTGTATGGTTATTTTTCGTTAAATGGAAGTCTCTTCTTGGGGAAAATCCAGTTAAAGCGCATAGTGTCGTCCCTGATTAGCCTGTGCAAACTGCACAGGCTATACAGGTACGGCACTTTACGCACATGCATTAAGCCACGTTTTCATAGAGCGGGACTGCTTTGTTGCGTAAAGTTTTTTTGGCACCAATTAGCGACACATGTAATTCGTTTCAATGCTCTAAGAACAGTGACTGTTTAATTCGTTCGCAATACATGGCTGTCTGGATATTTCGCTTCTACCATAGGCCGCCCATGCTCATTCTTTAACACTGCATGTGCCCGTTGTCGAATGTTCGTCGATGCGTGTATGCTTTAGCACGTTATTGCAGCGACTAGAAAGGCGTTAAGCAATCGTTACTTATATATCTTAAAATGTTACAAACCCGGCCGACATTGATTACAGTAAACCACATGCTGGTTCATAACATGCCACACAAATATCCCGACAGTAATCTATATCAAGCTTATCACAAAGCAAACTCATTCGGAACCTCGCTCCTAATAATCTATCTACAAACATTGTGTCGCGGACCTAAAAAAGGTAAATAAAACCCAGTCTCGCTCTGGGAAAACGGGGCTTAGCGCATGCGTAGAAAGTGTCTTCCAAGATTGACATGTGCAGTCATTTCATACTAATTACGAACGAAACTTTATGCAAATGCATTAAGCCCCGTTTTTCTACAGCTGTGCTCAACTAAATTTGATATCGCAATCCAATTAAACATCGCATACACACGTGGCCTTATAGCAAAGGCTTTTATGCTGTAACTTAACACATTAAACACGTTTAAAATGCGACTTCGCGCGAGGCATTTATAAACTACAGTTTTATGTGTTTATTTACGAATATACAGTACTATTAATAATTATACATACAATATAATGCATCATCTATAACATTAACCCATTTATGCCTAGCGTCCTGAAAAAAGGACATTGCAAACAGCATAATGCGGCGTCTCATCTGGGTCTGCGCTGTTTGCTTAAATGAATTTCTTTATGAAATATTCTAAATATAGAAATAAACATACTTGACACTCCTAATTTTGGAAATAAATTGATCCAATTTAGAAGGATGGGAGAGTCCACTGGGCATAAATAGGTTTAATTAAGCAGAGTGACACGACTCACCTAGGTTATAGTGTAAATCGTCATTGATGTATTGTTTCACGACGTCATCACAAAAGCTTGATACCAACCCAATGCTCAAACAGCTGGTATTTTGAAGACGTGCTTGTACAGTCGTTGACTGTTTCAGAGTTCCCTGTTTCAGAGTTCCCTCCCATGGCACTTTCAGCCAGGCCGGTGTAAAGTATGCGACAGTAAGAATGAGGAACACCGCCCAGTGCAAGAAACTCAGCAACCCTACTCTAATCTTCTTGAATACCGCGTTATTCATAGCGTTTTTTAATGATTTACTAATGCGACGGGATTAAGTAACAATAATTATTTGAAAATCCATACAGAGCCGTCTACGTTTTGAACAATTTAATTTACCATGCTTCAAAACTTCAAAAAAGCTATTGAGGATGACATTTTGGTCAAATCCCAATTGTTCAGCAAAATTTTACACAAACTTCAATATTTTTCACATATTATTCCCTCACCTTAAATTTTTCACAGACATGTAAAGAATAAAAACGTAGTTATCACATTTTAAAACTTAATATTTTATGTTACAAAATACACGTCAAAAGCGTCCGGATAAGCAAATTAAATGATTTGATTACATATAAAACTGCATGGGATTTGTAATTTGACAATAGAAGAACAAGACCGCATGTTTTGATAATAAAATTCCACTTTCCAAGCGACCTTGTGAAATATTTAATCAACACTGTTAAAAATATTTTCTTAAATGTACGTCCAACTAACGTAAGTCTCAGTTTAAATGTTTAAACCACACATATTTGGCAATAAAACTTTCTCAATCGAATAAAAAAATTCGTACTTAAAACAGATATCCATGCACGCAATAGCATTGCACGCGCAGACATAACTGTATATAAATGTTGATAAATGTGCTGTTTACCTTATCAGTTGAATCGAATATTGCTCATACTTGTGTTCGATTTTCCAAGTTATACCACCATTAAACATTGATCGATGTTTGAAAGGATAAAGACATATTTACATAAAACTCTTCTTATGACTGTGAGACCGAATATAGATACGGACGGATTTTTAATAATTAGGCCAGGCTCTGTGAAAAGGGGGTTTGCTGAATGTGCGTAAAGTGTCATCCCAGATTAGCCTATGCAGTCCGCACAGATTAATTAGGGACGACATTTTACGCTTTTATTATATTTTTCGTTTCAAGAAAGTCTAATCTTAGCAAACATCCAGTTTATGCCGAATGTGTCGTCCCTGATTAGCCTGTGCGTACTTCACAGGCTAAACTGGAACGACACTTTACGCACATGCATTAAACCCCTTTTTCACAGGCTATTGTCCATTTTTATTCCAAACTTTTTATGGTAATAAAAGTGTCAAAGAAACACAGAACGAACAGAAACAATTTATTCGAACAAATTTTCATGATTGGATCAGATACCTCCTTGTATTTTGGATAATCCTAAACTTTGAGTTCGTTTACTTATTATATAACAATTGGGTAGATTAATGTCATGACCTTGGCATCTTAATTAATGCCATTTTCAGATATTTTGCTATTAGTAAACGACTGTATTAATGAACCAACACCATTACTTTGTCGTAAGGGCGTTGATAAAAATAACTCGTAGATATACCTAGTGTAAATGGGGTGATTTAAATTAAAATGTATATCTTTTCATGTTCGCAATTTTACAAATGTTAAGCCAGCTTAATACTAATGTTAATAAATACGTGTAACTTCATTGCAGAAACAAATTACACACGATTACAGTAATGACGATCTCCATGTATAGTTAAAGACGTCTTGACGTCACAATCTGCGTGACGTTATATACGTCTAACGTCATATAGCGACATGACAACAAAGTCATATTAGTGCAAGCTGTCAAGCGAGCAACACGCATTTCGAAGCTGTCGTACAAAATGGTTTTATACACTTCGTTTCCATGTAAGGAAAACATCATCTGCAATCCAGTTAGATACACCGGCGTTTCTAACGCTTGCCTAGTTCAGAGAAACGAACTTTCTGTTACTCTGCCAATAAGCGACGGACGAAGTCATGTCAAAAAGACGTGGGATACCTTTTTTGAACATAAACTGAGATTTCCGGAAAAGAAAAGGTATTTGCCAATTAGAGTTCGTGATGAATTGGGGGTGGTTAACTCAAAGGAAATTTCCTCAATTGAAGCTGTTCAAAGACCAAACGATACTAATGCCTCTGATAATGGCGAAGAAGCGATGAGCAAAAAAGCTCTTAGCGCTAATGATGGCGACAATTTGAGTGAAATGTTTGACCGCATTGCGGTCACTGTTGAGAAAGAGACTGACAGGAATAACAATCAGGGAGCAGCGAACAATGATTCCAAACTAACGACTGCAGACAATCTTGGAGAGTATGCACGCAAACAGATAGAAGAGCTGGATGAATTCCTGAAAACAGTTGATGCGATTCTGACAGAGAACAACGTGAAACCAATCGTGTACAAAGACACATCAGTTGACGATTTGCTTGCTGAGATCAACGCCGTCCTTCAAGAGAATGATATTAAATCATTCGATGATAGTGCCAACAATGCTACACTGGCGCAAATCGCAACTGAAATCAATGTTAATGTTTCCGACTTGTTCCCATCGGTCAACCAAACAGAGAAAACCTTCTCAAACGAGGCATCCCAAGCTAAAGATCTTCTTGACGATGATGTTGTTAGTTCTTGCAGCGAATCGTTGGATTCTTTAAACAGCAATAGCAATAATTCTGGATACAGTACAGGACACCGAAAGAGAAAGCGGAATGATATGAACGCTTGCTTAACTGATCGGGATCTAAAGAAGAGGAAGTTCACATATGATCCTGTCACATTTGACGTTGATAAGAAAAGGTCCACTGTAACCATTCTATTGGAAACGAACTGCAAAAGTCAACAGCAAGTCAAACTACCCGAAAAGCGAGTAGCTCTAAGGGGAGAGACAACTCTGTCAAGCGAGACAACTCTGCCAAAGAAACGTAAATTCTCTTTCCAGCCGGTTTCCTTCCCGTAAAAATAGCCACATATACTGCCAACTTTTACTTGAACATCAACTTTTGAAATTTAAGAATTATATCAACTTTGAAAACTTGAAAAAAAACCTATCGTGGGGAAATCTGTCCACTGTGTCACGTGACTCAGTGGACCACCACCTGACGAGACCCGCGGAGGGGTCGAAATAGGTTTTAACTTTCAAAGGGGACGTATAGCCGGGTATTTGCCGACCAGTCTGACATCCAAATGGATCAAAGGATCATCATCTCCGAGTGAGTGAACATGGTCTCATTGTATTCAATTATTCCAATTAAATTGAACAAAAATAAGAATAATTTTGCTCTTAGCGAGTGTTTAGAAAATAATCATAAACACAACTTATAGTTATTTAGTGGAATAATAATTCATTTTTCAATGCAATAAGTTTTGTATTCGTTTTATTTATTAACGCATTCATTTGTTATTTAAATATGTTATTCTTGAATCATTTATTAATTGAGTCATTGTTATTTTTTCAATATTTATTTAAATAATTAAAATATGAGCATCGCTTTCTGAAATCACGGGTTTAACCCATTAATGCCTAGTGGACTCTCCCATCCTTCTAAATTGGATCAATTTATTTCCAAAATTAGGGATGTCTGGTATATTTATTTCTATTTTTAGAATATTTCTTACAGAATTTCGTTTAAGCAAACAGTGTAGACCCTGATGAGACGCCGCATTATGCGGCGTCTCATCTGGGTCTACGCTGTTTGCAATGTCCTTTTTTCAGGACGCTAGGCATGAATGAGTTAATGCATGTGCGTAAATGAGTCGCGTTCTGAGAAAACTGGGCATAATGCATGTGCATAAAGTGTTGTCCCAGATAAGCCTGTACAGTACGCACAGGCTAATTTGGGACGACACTTTCCGCCTAAATTGGATTTTTGCTAACAAGAGACTTCACTTTTAACGAAAAATGTCATAAAAGCGTAAAGAGTCGTCCCTGATTAATCTCGGAAGACACTTTACGCACAAGCAGTATGCCCAGTTTTCTCAGAACACGACTCAAATGGTTATTCATTGTGTTTAAATGAAGTCTCTTCGTAGCGAAAATCCAGTTTAGGCTTATAGTGTCGGCCATTATTAGACTGGTCGAATTGCACATGAATTAACCCTCTTTCTCACAGCGCGACTCAATTGAATTGTTACATTTGTCAATTTTGATATCAGTGTA
This sequence comes from Dreissena polymorpha, assembly GCF_020536995.1. Lineage (NCBI taxonomy): Eukaryota > Metazoa > Mollusca > Bivalvia > Myida > Dreissenidae > Dreissena > Dreissena polymorpha. The sequence goes on along the minus strand of NC_068361.1, from coordinate 70,243,562 downwards.
AGTTCAGTCTTTTGTCCTAATCGCTACTGGTATCGCATTGTTGTAAGACTGACAACTCATGTACATTTTGGACACTTTCATTTCTAAATTTATCTCCCCTGAACTCGATCGTAGATTAACGAATTACAGCGTTCCGCTTAATTGCAAAATCTCTATTCACTTTTGTTTGTGTGGCATATCATGTTTCAGCCTTGTTGAAACGAAATCAAACTTAAAACAATGAAAATGGACTTTCGTTATTTACCAATGAGCGTTTAAGACAACAAGAGTGAAATATGTCTGGTCATGACAGCCAAATAACAGTAATGTAATTAATTCAATATGTGGATTTAACCCGCAGTGGTATAGGGTAAGTTAATTTTTCATTGCATTATGTATCGTTATGTATTGGAATGCATATTCAATATTTTCAAGACAATGACTTAAACCGTTGAGTTATATTTTAGTGCATAAAACACTAAATCCATCTGAAATACAAACACAGGATATTCATTAAAAATATAACAAACTAGACATTCAGAAAAGAAATGCCATGTGAATTAATATGAAAGAGTTACGTTTTAATAAATGAGTATGCATGATTCCATTAGTTCGCGTAGGCCTTTTACGATGTGCGAGATTTTATTTTCATAAATAAAATTGTTCATGAATATAAAATTCGAATCTTTACATTAATGAGTTTTTATTTTTATTTTCAATCAGCATACTTTTATAAGCAAATAATAGTGTGTTATTTCATTTTTTGAGAAACAAATAGCCATATAGCGTGCAATATGTTCAATGAGACATTAAATAGAATAAATCAATTACTATGTATTAAAAAAAAAAAGAGCGAAAATTTCGTTAAGAAATTAGGAACTTTATTTTTACAAAATAAAGCAGTTAAACTGTAGTATTCAGGCAAAAATTAAAATAAAAGAAATTGCACGTATTTTTGTGTTTGTATTGTAAATCTTTTCAAAGTTTTGCAGTAGGTGTGTGTAAAATAGATAAAATTAAAATTTACATCACACGGTTTACGCTTAAAAATAGTACCTATAAAATCAACTATTTTCACATGCATGTGAGTTTAAAACGATATGTTGAAATACGAATAAGCCTCGCTTTGGGAAAACGGGGTTTAAAGCTTTCGCGTAAATTGCCTTCCCATATTATCCTGTGTAGTCCGCACAGGCTAATCAGGGATGACACTTTCTAAGTGTACTGGATTACTGCTAAGACGGGACTTATTTTAAACGAAAAATACTACAAAAGCGAAAAGTGTCGTCCCTTATAGGCCTGGACTGCTCGGATAATCTGTGACGACACTTTAGGCACATACATTTTACCCCATTTTCCAAGAGCGATGATCAGTTGTATAACGTCACTTCTTTACAAGCAATAATTACTCTGTTCCAAATCATGACGACTAAATATGCATGTACAAATATTTTCAGATTGTATCACCATGGAGAGCATTCTTCTATCGTCGCGGCGTATGAACATGTGCGACGAACACGTGCATGAACCGTTACGTTTCTACTGCACATTCCATAATGACGTCATATGCAGCATATGCGCGATCAAACGTCATAAGCTGTGCCAAGACACGCTGACTTTCCAAGAAGCCATCGAGAGGTTCGAACGAGAGCACAAGAATCTGTTCAAAGCGCTGGAGAACCAAAGCGCAAATATCGAGAAGAATATTTCAGAAAAGCAGGCCGCTCTCGAGTTATTGGCTCGAAATTCGATTGACGCCACTTCCCAGATAGAGCACCTTACAAAAAAGTTGCACGCCGTAATTGAGGAAAAGAAACGCGTTCTTTTGAAAACGCTGAATGAAGAAACTGGTGAAGTCAGGAAAGAACTTTCTAACGACTTGACTTTCTTGACAAAAATGTCAAAGACTATGACCAAAGTCAAAGATAAAGCTCTCGGAGCGTTTAAATGCAAAGCCGAAGTCAGAACAATAAAAACGATGATACGAGTTCAAAATATCTACTGTGACATAGAAAAATCGTCGAAAATTGTTTTAAACCACCCTACTCAATACATATATTTTCAAGAGTCGCAAGAGTTGCAAGATTTTCTTGAAAATTTGCAGACAATCGGTTCGATTTCTCGTGTGCAAAATATTGATGATATGGACAACGATGGGCCGAAAGATCAGGCAGACGAAGGTAATGATCACGAGGAAGATGTTGCAGTAGCCCACGATGGAGACAACGATAATGGCAACGCTGAACAAAAGGCTAATATTGTGAGCTTGTTGCATTACCAGATGGATACAATTGCAGAGATTGATAGTTCTTCAGAACATGACACGGACGAATCCGATGATGTTTTTAATTTGTCCGGAAAACATGACTCTCTGATTAATGAGAAAGTCGTTGTGAATGATGGGATAGATCTCATAAAGTTCGAACCTGTGAATTGCACTACTGGAAGAAGCGAGGACTCTGGTAATGTAAGTGAGAAGGAATACGAACTTGATGATACCTCCGAAGACAAAAGTGTAATGACGTCAGCGGATGGAATGAATGCTGATGATATCAGTGAATGTTCTATGGTTACGGCTATGAAACACGAGAACGAATTTATTGAGTTCGACGACGTTGAAGAAGAAATGCTTTTTAAAAGTGAATTGGTGGTGAACGTAAAGCATCTAAACGGCGAGATTGTAATAGGGTGTTCGAATGGAGAGCCTGTTGAGCCTATTGATAATAATGTAAGTGAAACTGGCGAAACATCGCCTCTGGAAAATGGTTTTTCTGACAGTATCAATTCAGATGAGGATAACGAACATATTGTAACGGTAGATGATGAAAGCTTGAAACGTTTTAGAAAGAATAGTGATTTAGATACTTGCTTAACGGTGAGACTGAACGGTTTTGAGGACGGAATCGGTGAAACGGACGCAGCTTCATTTGCCGAGACCTACAACACGAAACTCGCTCATGCGCAGACCAATAACGCACTACTCGAGCATACGCAGACAAATGACACGAAACTCGCGCATGATGTGGCTACCGAGACAGAGTCTTATGAAGCCAAAACTGCTAAGATTGCTGACCAATTTCTAGCCCTACACCACGGACGACCTTGTTGGATTTATGGAATAGCCTTTCTAACCCATGATCGGATAGTCATATCCGATGTTGCACACGATTCACTGCAGCTGTTCGACACTAGAGGTGTATTTATATGCGAAGAAAAGGTCGCCTTCACGCCATGGGATACGTCAAAGATGGACAATCAAACCATTGTTGTGTGCAGTGGAGTTAAAGGCTCTGTCTACATATTTAACGTAAACGATGGCGGTTTTGACTTGAAAAAAAAGGTCGACATAGGAAGCGACTGCAATAGCGTATTTTACAGCAACAAAGGCACATTTATAATTGGGTCTAGAAAGGGCTGTCTGATTTGCAAGAGTGACGGAAGTGATATTAAAGCATTTAGCACGCATTCTGTCACTGAAAAGTCACTCCGTCGAGCCGACTTTATTATCGCTGATGACGTAAGTGGCAATATCTTTATGGTCAACTCATGGTCCGGCAAAATTACAGCCTTAACTTCTGAAGGACAAATTTTGTGGGAGAGTCATTCAGGGGGAGTCTTCCCGCGGGGAATCGTGATTAACGGTAACAGAATATTTGTTAGTTGTAAAGCTCGCAACTGTATCACCATCATGGACTCCAGTGACGGACGCCATATTGATGACGTCACATTTGACGAGCTCGAGTACCCGTATGCATTGGCTCTTCATCCGACTGAAAACATTCTGGCGGTAACACGATGGGATGAGAAGATGACAAACGGGCAGACAAGAATCATTCAGCTTGTCCGGTACTAAATGCATCGCATATACGGGCTGTGAGAAAACTTCTATTACCAGAAAAATACGGCCACTTACTATGCGTATCACGATTTAGAAAATCACATTTTATTCATTAACACACATAGTAGTACAGTTTTAAGTAGACTACTAGTAATAGATGCGCTTGGTTGAAATTATTTCTCTATATTGTCGATGCATGTGTATTTTAATATTAATAATTTGAATAACGGACAAAATCATACTTAGTTTTCTGCGACCAACAAAAGACAATTTATAAAATGGGGCTTGGTTTTTCAGTAGTTCGTGCTTTTGCCTACAGCGCTGTCTCTTAGTTTGATCTCAGGTCGAGGTTTATTTTATTAGATTCGCTTTATATTGGTATAGCAAATATTATTTTTAGAGTCTTATTTTTTATATTTATAGCGCATGTATTTACAACGCATTTCTATCATATAATTACATTTTGGTGTAAGCGTAATTTCATTTTAGGACATGTTTCCTTTACGTTGACTATATACATGGATTTGTGTTAACGTTTCCAATTTACTTTTTGTAAAGATATTTACTTTATTTAGCAAACCTTGATCAGATCATATGAGTGCACTTACACAGCTATTATTTTGTGTCAATAAAAATTTCGCATGTATTGCTGATTTTAAACCTGCATTGCTGAAAAAAAAAATAATCACGAGTAATTTTTGACAAATGTTACGCGATAGACAACATTGTTACTGTTCGCATTATATTATTTGTGTCAAATTGCGCGCTGATGCTGAGATTTGAATTATTGTATGTATTGATATTAATTATTTATTTAATATTTGCATGTACTTATTAATATATTTTACATTTAATCTCTTAATAATAAAAGAGGTTCGTTTTATTTACTTAACAATAAGTTGAAAGCAGTATTACTTTTTTAAATGAAAACAGTGTACATGCGTAAAACTCTATACTTGCTGTTTATGATTATTATTGTCATGATAAAAATGATCATAATTAATTCATTATTTTTTACTATTTTTTTCTGTTTCGTACCATAATAAATGAAATCTCCATTTCATTAAATAGTCTTTAAATGTATTGTTATAAATATTCCTTTGAAGTATATGTTATAAAAATTGTACATGTGTACTTGTTTTGTTAAAATTTAAAAAAAAATTAACCGAACGATCTCAGGCGTAATAAGGCGTTGCGTGAAACCGCCATTAAAACACAGATCACGTGCCATAAATGATCTCGTGAGATCTCATTTAACGCCGAGAATTGAAATCCGCTCGCCACGCGTCGGTGTTCGACGTCGAACACTCGAATTTACATATAGGAAATTAAACAAATATTGTGATAAATGTGAATGTCCATGAATAATGGAGTCGCAGAAGGAACCTTTTGATAAATATGTTATTTCATGCGTTTCTCGAATTTCTTTTCTTAATGCTTAGCTTAGGAAAACGATTATTTGTAAATCAGGAGTTTGCATAAGCTGAGTAGCTGGGTCGCACAATATCTTAGAAATTAAAATATATGCTATCACTTGCCAATTTTGTTTTTTCAATAAATTTGCTGCACGAAATACATCGTGGTTTGGTAAGTGCGTTTAATTCGCATTTTTTCAAAGTAAAACGGCCGAGAGCATTTACCCATTTATGCCCAGTGGACTCTCCCATCCTTCACAATTGGATCAATTTATTTCCAAAATTAGGGATGTCTGGTATATTTATTTCTATTTTTAGAATATTTCTTACAGAATTTCGTTTAAGCAAACAGTGTAGACCCGGATGAGACGCCGCAATATGCGGCGTCTTATCTGGGTCTACGCTGTTTGCAATGTCCTTTTTTCAGAACGCTAGGCATCAATGGGTTAAGTCTTAGCTTTACCAACCGATTTAAAGGCTTAAATCCCAGTATCAGAAAACCTATCTACCCGGGTGTCTGGGATAAACAGCAGTATGAAAACACCGATCTACCGTGTCTGGGCTTAAACCGCAGTGTGAGAAAACCGATCCTACCAGCCTTAAACCCCAGTATGAGAATACCGATCTGCTCGGATGTCTGTGCTTAAACCGCAGTATGAGAATACCGATCTACCCGGATGTCTTGGCTTAAATCCCAGTATGAGAATACCGATCTACCCGGATGTCTGGGCTTAAATCCCAGTATGAGAATACCGAACTGCTCGGATGTCTGGGCTTAAATCCCAGTATGAAAAATCGATCTGCTCGGATGTCTTGGCTTAAATCCCAGTATGAGAATACCGATCTGCTAGGATGACTGGGCTTAAACCGCAGTATGAGAATACCGATCCAACCGGAGGTCTGGGCTTAAATCCCAGTCGGAGCATACCGGTATATATAATATATTTAATGGCAATATTTACTTTTTGCATCTGTCTACTAGTCTCTTTAATACGAATGTACTACTCAAAATATATATTTAATGTCGAAGACCGTTTATTTCAATTTCCTTGATATTTAGAAACGTGTTATTGATCCGGAGTTTCATTCCGAAACTCTAAGAGGGCATAGATTTGCCCATGCCTGTCCATTGGTTCATGCGTCCGTCGATTTTGTGTAGGGCGTAAAACTAAAGGTATTGCACATGATACTTTGCATACATATTAACCAGCAGGTAAACATGCGCAGCTGAATATTTGATGCATTTAATTTCGACATTTTCTAAGTTTTAAGGCAAAAGAAGATTGTGGAGTCATCGTTGTGCAGTATGTCTAGTTCCATCTAAATTTATTAAGACGTTCAATTCGAATTCCGTTATACCATTTTTTTCTTTCTTTCGAACCCATTTATCCTGTAACAAAGATTGTTTTATATAAGTCTGGGAAAGTGGCGCTAAATTCATGTACGTAAAATGTTTTCCCAGATTAACCTGTGCAGTGCACATAGTATAATCAGGGACGACACGTTCCACCTGATCTTGTTTTTCGTTTAGAATAGAGAATTTGTATATTCCGTATAAAAGGAAAGTGTCGTTCCTGATTAGGCTGCGCGGACTGCTAGAGCTAATCTCGAACGACACTTTACGCACATGCATTAAGCCCCGGTTTCCCAAAGCGAGTCTCGTGTATATTAATTTTATGAACTTTAAATGTGCTCGTCTGCACAATGGAAGTGAATTGATTCACAAATTGTCTTCAACAATTACAGCTTCTCAATGAAGCAATATAACGACTAAATCCTCTTCCAAAACGACGGCTTAAATGTGTTTTCAGCAATAACTTTACGCCGTAATAGAGTGTTGTCTAAAATTCCACTTTGTTTTCATAGCACTTAATTCGCCCCTTCGTCGACTGTCGCAGGAACCAATAACGTCAAACGGAAAGGACCGATTTCCCTCAATAACCGGCTTCTAATATCACAGAAAGCCTTCCAATATTCGTCCAGTACGCCTTTCCAATATCACTTAATCTATTACTTTTGAACGCAGGGTAATCGTGCTTGCTACACGTCTTAATTGTTGCAATAAAAGCACGGTCACTCTTCCTTTTTAAGTAGCGACGTTTGGATTATTCTAATTGCACACAGGTCAATATGGAGTTTTATATGCTGCCCTCTTGTCATGACGTCTAAGGGCGTGCAATGATGGAAGGATGTATTTTTAAAAGAACGGTCGTTTCTCCCTTTAAACAACGACATTATAAGGACACAGCAGTAGAAGCCAACTGGAAATATAAAAAAAACGAGAACAATATCTAAATTAAATGAAACCCCCTCATTTTCCCACGGACACACATTACCTGGACGCACTTTGATATTAGCGTAATCCGCGGGCCCGACGCCAATTTCCGCGGGACACACGGCCCCTGATAAGCCTGGCGAGGGGTCCTTTCACAGTAACCAAGTCCCCCATTAACGGAAGTCACTTTTTCTCACGACCTTAATAGAATCCCGCGCGATCGTACGATACTGTTCTTTTCATATCTCAAATCGACACCACGCTCGAAAATGTTGTGTAAAACTCGGCGCGTGCCGATAAAAAGCGATCCGATGTATCGATGCGCACGAATCACCACGGGCAAGCAAATGTACCTTTTGAAGGATTGTTCTTTTTTACCTAGAATCGATAGGCCTCCCGCTCCATTGTGCGTCTATTGAAATGGAGTTGTTGGGAAAATTTGCTCTGAACTTTTCCCAGGAATCGAGGAAGGACAAGCACGAGATCAAAGGATCAATGCGGGCGTCAAGTTCTAATAATTGAACAGGTATTATACACACGAAAAATGTATAAAACTATTCCCATCACATGGTGGCGCATGTCTTTAAACCATTTATGCTTAGTGGACTCTCCCATCCTTCTAAATTGGATCAATTAATTTCCAAAATTAGGGATGTCTAGTATATTTATTTATATATTTAGAATATTTCTTACAGAAATTCCTTTAAGCAAACAGCGCAGACCCTGATGAGACGCCGCATCATGCGTCGCCTCATCTGGGTCTACGCTGTTTGCCAATGCATTTTTTCTGGGCGCTAGGCATAAATGGGTTAAACGTATGAACTTGTGTATTCGTGAGTACTTTTTTTAACGAACGAAGACAAGAACACTCGACGTTTTCATATATAAATCAAACGTTGGATACATGATTCGTTTTACATGTTGAATAATTGACAGTTTTCCAACATGTTGCCACATACTTCAAAATACGAGATGAAGAAACAGAGTATGGAAGGAAACGGAATAACAATACTAACTATAATAATACGAAAAATACATCTTAGTAAATTGAATATTTTAAATGGCCTCCGTTATTTTCGTAAATGTTCGCTCATACGTGGAGATATAATACAATTTGCAGTTATCTGGCGTAATCAGTTCCGAATGTCGGTGGGGATATTTTTTTAATGTAAGTATTCTTGTGAAATCTTGAGGTCATTCGTTGAGATGTTTCAAAGTGTATGGAATTTATTTGAACCGCGCTCTGGAAAAACGGGGTTTCAATGGAGTGGTCAACCAGATTGACGAAAAAAAGAAAAGTTCTAAAATAGAGTATTTTTTACAATTATTAGTTTACATTGTATATTGATAAAAAATATCACGACTGGTGTATTACGTTACTTGAAAAATGTTGCTAAGTTGTTATATTTTCAGTATATTCGGTAATACAATTTTACTGAGTATGTCTACCAGGTATTTTGGAGAGTTCTGTTGTTGTCGTTATATTTTGTGAAACTACGAGGATTTCTTATATAAAGTATAAAATACAATGATCATTGTATGAGAATGGATAGCCGAGTGGTCTAAGTTGGAGACTTTTTTTTCCAGGACTCCAGGGGTCAGTGGTTCGAGCCCTGTTCAGGGTTCCTTTTTTCATTTTATTCTTGATATTTTACTGGAGATTTTTATTTCCAATGTTTAGATTTATCAATATAAAGCTATAATGACGGCATTTTAGAACTTTTCTTTTTTCGTCAATCTGGTTGACTGCCCTTTGAATGCACGTGCGTAAACAGCGAAATCACAGAGAAATCAGCGACAATACTATCCGCATAGATTTAATTCTTCTAACAAGAGAAATCCTTTAAACTTAAAATACCCTTAAAACGAAAGTTTTAAGACCATGCACATAAACCATGTTTTCCAATGGCAAACCTCTTTAACAATCTTCAACATCAAGTGCTTAAATCTGTAAACAAGTCCCTTTAAAGACTTTTGGCGCAAGCATCGTTAAACACCATAAAAGTTTACTGTTTTAACTTATCATACCAAAAAAATATGTCACGCAATTATAATTGCAATTTAGATTTGGCATATTCACAATTACAACTCGATGCGTTCAAATTAAAGCCAAAAATCTCGCTACAGAAAAAATATGTTCGTGTCTATCAACTGCTGTCATTAAAGACAAAATCCTCCGTTATGCGTATTTAATCATGTTTCGCGGTGGTCATTTTGACAATATTTAGAGCCAGTAATCGGTTTAAACGTCAGGACGAGCGCTGAAAGAAAAGCACTCATTTCTTCCCATTGAAAGATCATTGATGCATGCTTCTCCGTCAACAAGCATTTTGTCACGCGAGTCAAATCATCTCGCTTCGTTTATTGCTTTGTTCGACCACTTTTATCGCCAATAATCGCCTTTAAAATCTGTTTGGACCGCATTTCCGATTTAACGCGCATGCGTCGATGTCACGTGACTGATCGGTAATTTCCGTAAATCACTGACCACTTTGCTCGGCGAACGCCGTACACTCGTTCTACAGTTGCAAATTACTCGCATTTCAACATGTCATGAGATGCTATACCCGCGTTTAAGTGATACTTGCACGAATATAATGGTAATTATGGTCAAATTAGCTTGGTTTGAAAGTAAAAAGGAGCATATTCACGAAAAGTGCTTACAATAACCGGTTTCAACAGTATTTTTTTCAGAATTAACGGAAAGATTTTCATAACCCATGATAACAGGATAGAAAAGAAGAAAATTATTTACAAAACAATTAATTCGTACTAATCAGTACATTATCGAAAGTAAACAGATGTGCTTTTTTTATCAAAATTCAATCAATTTCTAATAGAAATTGGTTTTATAATTAATGATGTACTGTATTTATATATAAAATCGATATTTTAGACATTTCATAAATGTGTAAACAAAGTTCACAAGATTTAAATAAAATGTAAATTGTATTGACGTTCTCAACAGTTTATTATCAATGTCATTTTGACTGTAACAGGTCTTTATCCTACAAACAAACCATAAGGTCGCGAAAACTGAAAACAGTGAATCAAGTATTCTGCCGCTGAGCGGAAACCTACAGTGCGAAAAGCGGAAAGATAGTTCGTCACTATTGGTGTTTACAGACGCACTCGATCTCTTCTGGTGTCCATTAGCAGGCACTTGTCAAGTCAAACATGGCATATTTGTGTTTGTGGAGACATTGATCGGACGGTGTACGGAGATAATCCCACCCGGACATTAGGTCCCACGGATATTAGTCCCCCTTGTTGCATTTTCAGCTTGTAATATATTTCATTATATTTTTATTTATCATCAATATAATAAAGCCAATAACAATCTCTACATCTACTCTAATTCATCATTTCAGCAGTATATTTTATTCATAATTATCATCAACATATTACAAGTGTCGACATGGAATATAGTTCATCAAAATATTTTATTTCTATTCGTCATAAACGCATTTCTGCATACCACAGTTTAAACATGAGATATATTTGATCAGTATAATTTATTTCTATTCAGCATAAACATATGACGTAATTTAACAGTGCAAACTTATAATATGTTACTTCTATCCATGAGGATTGTGCAGGCAGAACGCTATAGATAATACTAGTGCAACGTCTTTCTCTTAATTATCCGTCGGGATTCGGTATGAAAACCATCGCCTAAGCACAAAACTTAGCATTAAAATGCACTAGCTAGGGTCGATCCCCACATATTTCGTTGTATTTGTTATGACAAAATGATGTCGTGCGATCAAATCTGCCCAAAACTTACCAACCGATATTGGGATTTCCAGTCGGTGTCTTATCACTGGCTTACATGTCTTATACGTGTGCTTTAGACCACAGGTGGTTAGCGTGTGGCTATGATCTTAATTAGTGAAATTATCTTTTTGATTGATAAATAATCATATTATAACGAAAATTCAACTTTTTTGAAAAAAAAATCACTATCAAATATATAATATATATTTGATAGTGATTTTTTTTCAGAAAAGTTGATTGCTAACCACCTGTGTTTTAGACTGGAATAAGATAAGTATTATAAAGTTTTACAACTCTAGAATAGTCGTATTACCCTTTATTTTATACTAGTTTTTTAATATTTAACAATTAAATCTACTTGTCATTTTCTACAAAAAAAGCCTTTTAAATATGTTTTCAGCTCCACTGACTAGAGGCAAGCGGGGCTTATGTCATGGTCCTGTGTCCGTCGTGCGTGCGTGCGTGCGTCCGTCCGTGCGTTAACTTTTTCTTTAAACATCTTCTTCTCCGAAAGTACTGGTCCAATTCTGATGAAATTTCTCAGGAATGTTGCTTGGGTGAACCTCTTTCAAGTTTGTTCAAATTATGCCCCTGGGGTCAAATTTGACCCCGCCCCGGGGGTCACATAATTGAAAATGTGCTTATATAAGGCCTATTTTGTGAAAACTTTCAAAATCCTCTCGTCCATAACCATTGGGCCTAGGGTAATCAAATTGGGTATGTAGAGACATCTAATAGTCCTCTACCAAATTTCTACAAATTATGCCCCTGGGGTCAAAATTGACCCTGCCCCGGGGTCACAAAATTGAACAAATGCTTATATAAAGCCTATTTTGTGCAAACTTTAAAAATCTTCTTGTCCATAACCGTAGGGCCTAGGGCTACCAAATTCGGTATGGAGTGACATCTAATAGTTCTCTACTTAGTTTTTTCAAATTATGCCCCTGGGGTCAAATTTGACCCTGCTCCGGGGGTCACAAAAATGAACATATGCTTAATATATCCGCGGCCCGCGAAATCTCCCCGCGTTTAACACTGGTATATTCTGCCTAAGCATATTCAAAACGAGCGATATAATTGGCTGTCGTTTCCCAATCTTCCAATTAAAATCGGTTTCATAAAATGTGTTTGGTATTTCGTATGCAAATGGCGCCGTTGTGAAGCGAAAATTAATATTATTGAAATGACAAACATCAATCGTATTAACGACTGACATCATATAGTTTGATAGGAATAATGAAATGTGTTTGTCAACGAAAAAGATTACGTTTTAGGTACAAGAAACACATATTTTTTAGAAATGTGCACAGTGAATATGTGTCACGGAAACCAGTGCTTCTGTTTGCAAATTGGGAGTTTACTCGCGAAGTAAAACAATTTAGAAGAGGATCTTTCGAACATGGAAATAGACAAACATGATTTGATTTATATGATAGTGGATCTGTGTATAATCAGATTCATATGCATATTCTGCTTTATTATGTTTGTCACGCTGTTCAGTTAATTGAAATAGCATTGAACTAAAGATGTGAAATGCAAGATATTGAAAGGTAAACAATTATATATATTAATTTAACTCAGTTTAATACATCATTAACACAAGAAGAACACTCAAGTGTGTTTGTTTATATTTAGTCCATTAACCTTGTTTGTATATAACATTTTATTTAAAAAAAATTGTATTGTTTTGTTTGTTTTCACCAAATGGTTAGTATTATTCTTTTATGTTAACAATCTCAAAATTATTGTTTTATTATAGGCCCTATTTATAAAAAAAAAATTGAATGATATCATTTTATGATTTATAAACAGATTGCAAAAAATATTTGTTCAAGATAAACTTAACAACAAATTGTTACATTGAAATTAAGTGATTTTAATATTCAGTAGCAAAAAAGTAAGGAGAATCCAACTTTTAACAGATGTATCTATTAAAAGTATGTTCTACCAATGCTGTGAACAATCCCCTTGTTTATAGCATGGCTGCCGCTAAGTCTATAACTAGCAACCTATCAGAGAATAGGTCAGATACCTTATTTCAACATATGGCAATCCTAGTATTTTTCAAAAAACAAACATGACAGGTAAACAATGTCAGATGGAAAAAGTAAAGGAAAGTTAGGTCAAGCTAATTGTTTGTCATGATATCTCTTTAAACCTCACGCCATATGCAAGTAGTGTTGCCATGATCGCAACATCTTAATGAATTATAATTCAATTTTTTGTCTCATAAACATTTACTTTGTTTAACAAACAACCTCTACAAAGTTATCATTCCTACTGCCTTTCGGCACCTAATGAACCTGAAAAACTCGTAACTTTATGTTTCCTCAGGCAAATATCTTCTTTGTACAATAAACACTTTCTTCACCACGTTAACAATCCTGCTACACTCACTAATGCCTCAAAATGAAGTAAAGTTCAGGTGATCTACGTCATTAGATATTTTGCATATGTCATGAACTATATAAGTAACAGAAACTTTAAAACCTACAAACACTTTTTGGAATTTAGAAAAAGATTCATGATTGAATGAAGGAACTTTCATTAATCTTGTAGAAAATGCGTAGATTTGATCTTCAGCATCTTAAAATATGTGAAATAGAAAGAACGACACTCTCTTTTGGAGAGATAAATTTACCTACGTTACAAGCAAAGGACCTGTGCGACAAGTCCCGGACTTTTTAGTCTGTTTAGTTAACACCGTAGTAACGTTTTCCATATATAAAAAATGCTCACCCTTCCAACTTTAAGCGCCCAGTGGGACGAGGGATAGAAAGAGAAAGTCACATGCTTGAGTACATTTCAACCCATGCGCATTGCACGCTTTTTTCGCATAAAAAAACAGTGGAGCGATACAGGGCCACCATGGCCCTCTTGTAATATTAAAACCTCGTTCACGAAAAACGGAATTGGATGCACGTGCGTGAAATGTCGTTCCAGATCAGCCTGTACTGTTCGCACAGGCTAATCAGTTATTGCACTGTAACAAGTTTTTGTATTATTCGTTCAAAGAAAGAATTAACTTAGCGAAAATCGAGTCTAGGTGGAAAGTATCCTCAACGATTGGCCTGTGCATACTGCAAAGACCAATATCGGACGAAACCAACGCACATGCATTAAAATCAGTTTTCCACGAATTTGACTCACTTATGTAGTACAAACTTAAAAAATGGCCAAATAAACTAAAACTGTACTTTTATATGTTACATAACGGCGTAAATCAATTTTGTCAAATGATCAATTGTATTGATATTTTCTTTATTTGTATGTTGTTTTTAATAATTAAACACGTCAATTAATATAAATTTTACTTCATTATTGGTGACCATGTTACATTGCGTTTGTCGTTTACAAAAATGGTGTTAATGACGTATAAATAATTAGTATTTTTCTATAAGCACTGACCTGAAATTACGTATTGAAACCAAATTTAACAGCACGTATCTTTAATAGACTAAATTACAGCAGTAATCCTTTTTATGTTCATTATTACTATTATTTTCCATTATACCAGTACTAATTTGCGCATGTTTCACGAAATAAACGCACTATTAGCCTTGTGAATATTCTTCATACAATGCGATCCCAGTTAAAGTATTTATTAGTGTCTTAATTAATGACTTGAGCTTAGGAGATGCCTGCTTTCACGGCATTAAAAGCCTTTCGCCATTTTTCTCTAACAATTTCCGGCCCCGCGGATATATATCTGAGTGTGGAGTCGATATCGTCTCCGTGATCCATTACGATGTTGTATTTGTTGTTTTTATGTGGCGGTAATACGATAGTGGTAGCATTAGCAGTTGAGTAGCAATAGTAGTAGTAGTATAAGTAGCAGAAGGAATAGACGTTTGTGTTGTTGTTGTTGTTATAAATGTTGTTGTTGTTGTTATGTTAATAAGTTTTTTACCTCCGCTGTTCATAAAGTAGAAGTTGCAGCAATAGTTACAGCAGAAACAGCAACAATGGTATTAAATGTAGTATCTATCTGCTGGTGTTGGGAGAATATTCTAAATTGTTACACAGGCTATACATCTTCATCATGATCTGTATGCATTATACAGTATACATCTTCATCATGATCTGTATGCATTATACAGTATACATCTTCATCATGATCTGTATGCATTATACAGTATACATCTTCATCATGATCTGTATGCATTATACAGTATACAGCTTCATCATGATCTGTATGTATATAGTAAGTTCATCATGATCTGTATGTATATACAGTAAACATCTCATCATGATCTGTATGTATTATACAGTATACATCTTCATCATGATCTGTATGCATTATACAGTATACAGCTTCATCATGATCTGTATGCATTATACAGTATACAGCTTCATCATGATCTGTATGCATTATACAGTATACAGCTTCATCATGATCTGTATGCATTATACAGTATACAGCTTCATCATGATCTGTATGTATTATACAGTATACATCTTCATCATGATCTGTATGCATTATACAGTATACATCTTCATCATGATCTGTATGTATTATACAGTATACATCTTCATCATGATCTGTATGCATTATACAGTATACAGCTTCATCATGATCTGTATGCATTATACAGTATACATCTTCATCATGATCTGTATGTATTATACAGACATCTTCATCATGATCTGTATGTATTATACAGACATCTTTATCCTGATCTGTATGCATTATACAGACATCTTCATCCTGATCTGTATGCATTATACAGAGTCGAGTTTGTTATAATATGAGCCGTGCGCACGGAAAAACGTGGCTCTAAATATGTGCATAAATTGTCGTCCCAGATTAGCATGTGAAGGCTAACGTGGCTCTAAATATGTGCATAAATTGTCGTCCCAGATTAGCATGTGAAGGCTAACGTAGCTCTAAATATGTGCATAAATTGTCGTCCCAGATTAGCATGTGAAGGCTAACGTGGCTCTAAATATGTGCATAAATTGTCGTCCCAGATTAGCATGCGAAGGCTTATCGGGGACGACACTTTCCGCCTAAACTGGATTTTCCTTTAGAAGATACTTCCTGTTAACGAAAGATTTCATATCAGCGGAAAGTGTCGTCCCAGGTTAGCTGATGCGAACTGTTCAGTCTAATCTGGGACGACACTTTACGCATATGCATTAAGTCCAGTATTTTCAATGCGAGGTTCATATGCATTACATGTCTTGTCGTTCTTGTTAAGAAATCGTTTTTGGTATTCACACATATCTAATTGGAAGCTTCACTAAAGAAATTCAGATAACATCTAAGTCTAATTGAAATAAATTTTCAGATTTTAAAAACAGAATGCGCTAAAGAATATCTTTTAATCAATATTTTTTCTAAACAAACAGTTATTTTTCAAAGTATCGTCGTAAACGTTTAAAAGCCAGCAATATATGAATACCGTATAAGTTAAACCAACAAACGGAGATAAATACTTATCTGATGATATCAAAACTTGCAATCAAGTATGATCTACTGACTAAACTAAAAAATAACCAACAGAGATGACTATTTTAATGTCAATTTTCTAATGATATCTCATGCCAATGTCATTTATTTGCTAATCGGCGAAACACGATGAATTATTTAAAAATCGATTAGCATGCGTAGCATACTTAAAAAGCAATTAAATTCGTGCCAACATTAATTTGTTAATCCGATCTACATACTCTGTCCGAATCTGACATAAGCAAACACACAAGTGTGCAACGGCGAACTTGATTTTCAGTTCTCTTTAAACTAAATAGCAATTTCTGGGTGCTAATCGATTAAATAAGGTTATTCGATACCGAGACCCTTGAAAATGTCCCACATTATTTGTACAATGAACGTAGAGACTTCATAACGCAGTATCGGCGTTAGGCAACTTGTTTAATTACGAAATTAGTTCTGTAATCTGTAAAAATAATTGTTTGTTGCCAAAGGCAGAATATCCGTTACAGTACTTAAGCTATTCGATCAAGCACATGAAAATTTGTGAATAAATAGGGCGATCCCAATAAAGTGACAGATATTGGACACTAGGGCCCGTGAAATCCCTGAAATATGATTGTCGTCTGCTTTTTGCGTTGAGATCTCTAACGCGACGGTCGCGTGCGTGTCACGTGCCGGAAAATACTTTGGCTGGCATGCGCAATGCGACGTTTCCGCTTCAGCGAAAGTCAGGTGCATTTGAGAGACTGAGGTTTGTAATTTAAACGAGACTGAAAGACTGAAAAACAACAAAGATCATGTATTTCAGTGCGAAGAAAGTACTGGCCCCTGCGGTTATTAGTGGGAAAAGGACACATGTTAAAACAGACATAAAGCGTCTTTTTGTTTCTAGGGGAATCGGAATTGGTATGCCATTTCACCAACACTATTCCTAAATATTGAAACCTGATAAGAGTAAAAAAATAACACTATTAAGTAAGAAATGTGAAACGCTTATGAATATTGAAGTATGGAAAACAATACGCCCAACCGATGACCAGTGTGACTTAGTGTACGCAGTACTAACAGAAAAAAGGCACATATAATGTGAGCATTAAACGCAACGATTTACAAAAATGAGTCGCGTTCTGATAAAACTGGGCATAATGCATGTGCGTTAAGTGTCGTCCTTGATGCAATCCGCACAGGCTAATCAGGGACGACACTTTCCGCTTTTTTTCCGCTTGTATGACATTTTTCGTTTTAATGAAGTCTCTTCTTAGCAAAAATCCAATTTAGGCGGACAGTGTCGTCCCTGATTAGCCTGTGCATACAGCATCGCTCTGGGAAAACGGGGCTTAATGCAAGTATTGTCCGGGATGAGCCTGTGCGGTCCTTACAGGCTACGGTAATCAGGGACGACAATTTCCGCATAAACTGTATTTTCGTTACGAAGACTTCCTTTTAACGAAAAATACCGTAAACGTGGAACATGTCGTCTCTAATTAACCTGCACAGGCTGATCTGATACTTTCAGCACATAAATGCACAGGCTGATCTGATACTTTCAGCACATAAATGCACAGGCTGATCTGATACTTTCAGCACATAAATGCACAGGCTGATCTGATACTTTCAGCACATAAATGCACAGGCTGATCTGATACTTTCAGCACATAAATGCACAGGCTGATCTGATACTTTCAGCACATAAATGCACAGGCTGATCTGATACTTTCAGCACATAAATGCACAGGCTGATCTGATACTTTCAGCACATAAATGCACAGGCTGATCTGATACTTTCAGCACATAAATGCACAGGCTGATCTGATACTTTCAGCACATAAATGCACAGGCTGATCTGATACTTTCAGCACATAAATGCACAGGCTGATCTGATACTTTCAGCCCATAAATGCACAGGCTGATCTGATACTTTCAGCACATAAATGCACAGGCTGATCTGATACTTTCAGCACATAAATGCATTTAGACCGTTTTTCCGAGAGCGAGGCTCATTTTTTATGTCAGGGCAATTTTTCACAAACATATGTGAAATGAATAGTTTTAAACACAATGTTTTTACAAACTCAACAAAATAAGAACACACTTTTGAAAGCGACAACGCACGCTTGTTATAAACAATGGCCAAAGGAACAACACAAAATAATAAAACATTTTAATAAAAAAGCATGCAAACAATCGCAATAATTACTGAAACTAAATAAAAATCATTAAAAAAAGTAAACGTGTATGGCCCACAACACTGTCCGGAAAGACGGTGAAAGTGCTTGAATTTATTTCTGAATGACACGTCACGCTTGTCGCAATCAACTTGACCGCTCTCTTGTTGCAAGTACGCCAATTAAGTCGAGAAAAAATATTACAAAATTAATATTCTCGTTATAATCTCTCGACCGAATATCATGACACGGCAACCTGCCAATTACCCTGCCAAGCCATAATGCGCATGCGCTCAAACTGGGCACGTTAATGGCTCACTGAGCATGCGCGGTCACTTAGTCGCAAGGCACGCGCACAGGGGCGTGTCAATATTCAAATTACTGTTCTGAACAGGTAAAATTCAAACAGCGAAGTAATAGAACGTGAAATTGAAAATGGATTGGGGTAATGGAATATATTCCATAAAAATGGATATCAGTAAAAAGACTAAATGGTTCGACCATTGTTCTTAAAGAGAATAGCTATTTTCTTTCAAATGCATGATTGCCTTTTTGTTTCAGATCCTTTTGTTATCGGGTGGTTCAAATAATGGTATAATTGATGAATAAAGTTCTCAATTTACTGCATACACATAAACCGTCAATTATGAGTCAACCAATCCACATAAATGTTTACATGATTTTTTAAATAGTACTACAACTAATTTCTTTTTGAAGTTATTTTTATTTTCTATATAAATAAAAATTTCAATACACCACCATATATGTCAAAAGATATTTTGTTTTACGTTGATTTGAATAGTTATGACTAAAATCGTTCGAGGGCACCTTTAAAAAGGCGAACTTATTTTTTAATTAGTCTTTTTAGTTGTTTCGTTATTTCCATGACAACGAACAATTTGTAACAAGAAATATCTTTAAAAAGATATACGGCGTTGATGTTGAAATGTTTGCGACCAGTGAAAGAAGATGGAATGAAGCGACCATGTATTTTAATGAAGGTAGTGAGTGATAATAAGATAATATATTTTACTGTATTGACAAATAAGAAATGAAGAACAAGAAGAGGTGAAATTGTTTTATTGTCAATAAGAAATGTAATGACTAGGTTTTCATAATTGAACGAGTAATACATTAGTTTCAATAGGAAAAGAAAAAAATCACCCCTGAAATACTATGAACATAATGTTGGAATGAAATAAAAGATAATGTGTTATAATGTGTAAAGATGTTAGTAGAATGTACACACAACATACTCAATATTGCAAGCATCATAGTGATAAGAATTCTTTGCAGAAAGACGGAACTTTATATAAAAAATGAACACCAAAAGAACAAATAAACATATTTACACTAATAAACGCAAATATGGATTAGAATAAATCAAAGACAGATATATTTCCCACACCTATATTTTCTTCGGGGGCTACAGCCCCCAAAAACCCTGCGTTGTCGATAGTGGTAAACAACTGCGTACCGGTAAAGTGCAATCTAGCCTGTTTTTGTAGTGTTTAGTGTGACCGCTACGGATGTAAACAATAGCTTCTTTTAATCGTAGAGACATGTTATTAATGCTATACTGCTTCGTAAACTAAGGAGAAACGTTTCGATGTAATGTTTAGAGAATGTTTTGTATCATGACAGTTTTTTATTTATTGTAATTTACATGTAATTCATATTTCAGTTCAAATGATATGCATCCAATGTTTACGGTGATTTTAGTATTATTAGCCAATGCACAATTCGGATTTATTCATTTGGGAACTATCATGAATGAAGGTCATCTAAGGTCAAGAGTGACGTTAAACAGTTACGCCGAAAACGGCACGGACTTGATGCATACGTGCATTCATAATATTAGTCTCGCTCTTGGACTTTATGCATGAGCGTTAAGTGTCGTCACAGATAAGCATATGAACTTGATAATCAAAGACGTCAATTTCCGCTTTTATAGTATTCTTCATTTAACCCTTTCAGTGCGGGAACCGAATTTTGAAGGCCTTTGCAAACAGTTTGGATCCAGATGAGACGCCACAGAATGTGGCGTCTCATCTGGATCCAAACTGTTTGCTATTCTGATAGTATTCTTTGAAAAAAATCGAAGAAAATGCTAATTTTAGAAATTTAGCAGACGACATTTTAGCAGACGACAAATTTCCCAGCATGCAAAGGGTTAAATGAGGTCTCTGTTCAACAAAAATCCAGTGTAGGCGGAAATTGTCGTCCATGATTAGCCTGTGCAGACTGCACACGCTTATCGGAGACAACACTTTTCTCAGAGCGCGACTCCATTGTTAGTAAAGCTATTTTTAGCGCGACTCAAATTTCATCAAAAATAGATAAGTAATAATTAATCAATCTTGTTATTAGCCACTATTTTGGAGAGTGAAGCGGAAACCAACGGTTATTCTTATGTTGTCGTGTTGGGTTGCGGCGGTCTTTTATTTACGTATGGCACGTTTGTGTCCTCATCTAATTCGGATGTCCCGTTCAAAACTCAATGTACCTTTTCATTTTGCTGAAATGTTTCCACTCTGGATCAGCAATCTTTCTATCGGCGGATTTCAATTGAAATTATTTGTCAATATGTCCGATTATTTGTGCTTTTTCTGTCTTCTTACTCCGTTTGCCATCATGTCCGTGGTGTCATATCATTCGCCTTAAAAGAAGTCATCGTGTCCAGTTATTGTGTCAGATTTTACTTTGAGTCAAATTTTCATTATCTCGTAGTTTAAAGACGCAAATAAGGGGAACGATTTTATTTTTTTAAAGATGAAAATATATACAATATTCGAGAAGCTGTTTTGAATGTTCATTAAATAACGTTTTTATTCGTATAACTCTTCCTCCACTCGACACATTTAATCGTAGTTGTTAAGTGGAAACAAAATGGCGTCTTCTGAACACATAGAAGACATAAAATCAAACTTAAGTCAACGAGCAATGAATACTGCCTGAATACAGATTTCCCACTGATGTTCATATATGATGAATATGTATGATCTTCGGGATGCAAGCGAACTCAAAAAAAGCAATGAACAATATAAATAATGACTTTATAAATTGTAACAAACGTGCATAATTCACGCGGAGCGTTTGTGTGTTCATTTGTATTGATTGCGTTCACTTACAATATTTCTGTGTAATATGTAAGGTTTTATTTTTGCTTCAAATACATTTACTCATTTCCATCTGAACACTTGTTAATAATGTAAACTTTTAAAAGATGTGAAAACATTTAGTACGGAAGTAATGTGAAACTCGCTCTTAGGAAAGTTGTTTTATGCACGTGCGTAAAATCTCGTCTCATATTAAAATGGGATGTCTACACAGGCTAATCGGCGACGACACTTTCCGTGTATATGGTATTCATCGTTTAAAGAAGTCTCTTTTCAGCGGAAATCCAGTTAAGGCGGAAAGTGTCGTCCATAAATCCAGTTAAGGCGGAAAGTGTCGTCCATAAATCCAGTTAAGGCGGAAAGTGTCGTCCATAATAAGCCTGTGTGAACTTAACACGCTAATCTGTGACGACACTTTAACGCATAAGAATTAAGCCCCGTTTTCCCATAACGATACTCAATTAAAGTTTTAAATATATATTGTAATTGAACCAGCCAAACGGTCTTTGATTAGACAGGTCTCCAGAACCACAGCATTTGTGGTGTTAAATTAAAAAAAAAAATTAAAGGGACTTTTTACAGATTTTGGCACGTATTGAAGATTGTCAATCAATGCTTTAAATTGATAAATGTTAAAATTGGAACTAAATAGCTCCAGTACAAAAAAAACACTACAAGAATACAATTAAATAAAGAAAAAAGAAGTTCTTGACTGGGCTCGAACCATTGGCCTTTGGAGTCTAGCACTTTTAGCACTCGGATATCCGTGCTTAATTCATGAGAAGTGTATTTAATACTTTATATAAGCAATCCTCGTAATGTCACATAATATAACCATGACAACAAAACTCAAAAGAGTTATTTAATCGTTTCGCGTTTGTAACGCTGTGTCATTTTCAGATTGTTAATTCGTCAAAAGATTAATACGCTGGATATTTAAGATATTTATTTAATAAATGTTCAGTATTACTGTTTTCACGCAAATATCACAACTACAACGAAAAGTGAATCCGAAACTTTTTTTCAATTTTGTCTAATCGTGAAAAAGCACCTTTAACACTATTCCTTTGAGTACAACAATCTATTTTTCATAAAATTGTTACATCATTGAATGTTGTCTGATTAATTCATTAAAGAAAATGTCGCTCTTTGCTATGCAGAGTCATCTTTCAAATAAAATAGCATACATGGTAACGCAAAACTAGTGCAGACCTGAACAGTATTTGTTGAGATTTTATTAGTAAAATGAAATCTGCCGAATCAAGCTTTACATGTTTCATTCAAACTATTACAAAATAAATAACAGAAAAGCAAAGCATGAAATGAACACAATTCTAAGATTGACACGGTTAATATTTTCCCACATTCTTCATCTATTGGTCATTATACTTTCTTGTGTTCGCACTCGTTCGATGTTTAGTCATATTTGCATAATTACTTTCAAATGTCCGTCGTTCAATCGGTGTTAATTTCAATCAAGTCATTACTAATATCAAGCAAACACGAAATTTAGAAAAATAAATAAATCGCAGTATTCGATACAAATGCGCGTTTCTTTACATATTTATTCCCATTTTGTAAACAACAAAGGAACCACTCAGAAAATAAACATGGCGTTAATGTGTCAAAACTACCCAAAAGAGGCACACAATTAAGTTGAAACCAGCTATTTATCTCTGCCTTATAACAATATTACTTTTCACGAAGAAACCTCGAGTCAATTTTGCGACACTAGTCGACATTTTTCATATAGCGCCATCCCTTGCAACAATGTCGGTTACTCCCAATCGATTTCCCTCGCTGCTGATTGGTCAAAAATGGTACGGAGGCAGGATAGTGGAATTCGTTGCCGCGATTCGCTCTACCGACAATGTTATGATAATCAATGAAAACTTGCTTGCTCTATTGATGCAATTTTATCGGAACTATGGCTAAAACAAGCGTAGTCCGACTTCCTTCACGAATTCTGAAAGAACCGTGTAACCGGTAGGTAGTGGTTCCGAGTCGGAAATTGCAGACTCCCAAAGCGGAAGGCGGCAAGTAGGAAAAGATAATAGTGTAAGGTGCTGGCGAAGTTAAACATAGGAAAGAGAAAATTGAGTGGAAACGGAAAATAGCTTCAGGAACAGGAAAACGCTAAGGAAGTGTGAATCTTTAGATATAGATAAAATTATTTTTATTTGAAATAAAAAACGCTTCCAGCGAACCGGCGTAACCGGAAATGCAAGGTTTTAAACAACAGGACTATTACCGGACGTGCAGCTTCCCGGGTTTCTCCGGAATGATGTTCCCAGGTAAGGCGACAGGAAACGCAAATTTTTAAATAAAAAATAAAATATATTGATAAAATAAATATGTTTTATTCATTATTTGATGATATAATTTGTGGGATGTGTTTGCGCAGTTTCTAAAAAAATAGATTACGTAGAAGTAAGTCAAGCAAGTGATAATAACTTCTGGCGAGAACTCACAAGAAAACATATTTACAGTTACGATTTATAGACAAATAAAATACTACGGACTTATGTGGTTTGTGGTGGGAATAAATTATGTATGTTTATCAAAAATATATTGAATCTAAATTTATTTGGTATTAATATGAATGGTTTGATACAAATTACTCTAATTAATATAGAGTTAAGCATTTAAATATTTTGCTAAAAGTGTTTGCGCAGTTGATTTTAAAGACACTAAGACACATAACCGATGGCTTTGTTTACATGTTTTTAATTTATACATTGCATGCCGATAGTTGGATCATTTAAAACATAAATGTTTACTGTGACATAGTCGTGTGTGTAAAATATGTTCAGCCTCAATATTAAAGTGCACGTGAACTGATTAAATACTAAATGAATGCCGTCCCAAGGTCCGATATACAGCCTGCGAACTGCACAGGCTAATCTGGGACGACACTTTACGCACTTGCATTAAACCCCCTTTTCACAGACCACGGCCAAAATATAAGCTTCATTCGACACTGGTAAAGTAATAAATCTTTGGTAACGCTGTTTCTCGATAATTTGGTAAATACGATCAGTACTTACATAGGGTCTTGTTACATTTGCGCGTCGCTGTGATAGTGAACTAGCTTTCGTTCCATGTAAGGGGCCTTTTCACGTTTGGGTAAATTGACAAAATTGAAAAAAGTTGTTTCAGATTCGCAAATTTTCGTTTAAGTTATGCTATTTGTGAGGAAATGGTAATACTGAACATTTACCATGCTCTAAAATAGGCATTATATGCATCTTTTGACGATTTAAAACCCCGAAAATTATAAAGCGTTGCAAAGCGAAACGAATTAATAATTTGGAGAGTTCTGTTATTGTCGTTATATTTTGTGAAACTACGAGGATTGCTTAGATAAAGTATAAAATACATCCGTCATTGTACTCGGAAAGACGGCCGAGTGATCTCAGTCGTAGACTTTTTACTCCAGGGGTCAGTGGTTCGAGTCCTACCGAGGGTAACCTTTTTTCATCTTATTCTTGATTTTTTACTGGAGCTTTTTATATCCAATGTTTACATTTTTCAATATAAAGCATTTAGTGAAAAACTTCAAAACATGTCAAAATCTGTGAAAAGGCCCCTTTAAGTCTTGGTGAGAATACCAGAGAACACAATATTTGAGTCGTGTTCTGAGAAAACTGGGCATAATGCATGTGCGTAAAGTGTCGTCCCAGATTAGCCTGTGCAGTCCGCACAGGCTAATCAGGAACGACACTTTCCGCTTTAATGGTATTTTTCGTTTAAAGGAAGTCCCTTTTTACCGAAAGTCTAGTAAAAGCGGAAAGTGTCGTCCCTGATTAGCCTGTGCGGACTGCACAGGCTAATCTGGGACGACACTTTACGAACATGAATTATGCCCGGTTTTCTCAAAACGCGACTCATTTACATTCAACTTCTTTTCGTGATAATATAATTAGAAAAGCCCAACCCAAACATAAAAATACGAAAATCTGTGAACAAGTTCCTTTAAGGTAAATCTTATCTTAATGTATGAACATATCGCTAAATATTACAGGTACGTCGTGTAAGAACATTTTTTGTGAAAGGTTAATTAACAAAATAATTGGGTTATGGTGGATATTTTTTATACAGACATACGTATTGCATCTAACTAAATTATCTTCTTTATATATCGTTTTTTTGTCATATCTCGGATACTCAGGGCTTGTCCAAGATTAGCACGTGAAGTCCGAATAATCTAATCAGTGACGACTCTTAACGCTTTTAAGGAATTATTCGTTGTAGAGAAGTTGCTTTCGAACGAAGTTCCAGCCTTGGCGAAAAGTATTGTGGATTATTTGCTTCTATGGACTT
Organism: Dreissena polymorpha; assembly: GCF_020536995.1. NCBI lineage: Eukaryota > Metazoa > Mollusca > Bivalvia > Myida > Dreissenidae > Dreissena > Dreissena polymorpha. The sequence continues at coordinate 70,217,234 of NC_068361.1, read as the reverse complement.
CACAGGCTAATCTGGGACGACACTTTACGTACATACATGAAGCCCAGTTTTAACAGAACGAAGCTTATGTTATAAATACATGTTATTCATCAAATCCAACATATCTCATGCAATGAATCTTTTCTTTATGTTTTTATAAAACGATAGGCATGTAATGCTTAAGTTAACCCATTTATGCCTAGCGTCCTGACAAAAAGGACATTGCAAACAGCGTAGACCCAGATGAGACGCCGCATAATGCGGCGTCTCATCTGGGTCTGCGCTGTTTGCTTAAAGGAATTTCTGTAAGAAATATTCTAAAAATAGAAATAAATATACCAGACACCCCTAATTTTGGAAATAACTTGATCCAATTTAGAAGGATGGGAGAGTCCACTGGGCATAAATGGATTAAATAAGTATTATGTTCTGTTCTGCTCTTCAATAAAAGAAAAAAGCACTTATTTATTGAATGAAATTTTAATTGCAAAGATGTATTATTATAGAAACCATTGCAAAATATCATGTCCTTAAAATAGAGAATTGCCGCTCTGCTACAAACATGGGTTAAATGACAAGTGGGTTTTGCAATATACACAACAACTATACCAATTTTGAGAAGGGACCCGTTTTACTAAAATACTTGAATAGCGCTTGAGTCTGTAATAATAATAATAATAATAATAATAATAATAATAATAATGATGATGATGATGATGATGATGATGATGATGATGATGATGATGATGATGATGATGATGATAATAATAATAATAATAATAATAATAATAATAATAAATATAATAATAAATATAATAATACTTACAAAATATTTTTATTTTCATTATTATTATTATGTCCATTATCTTACAGAAGCCAGTTACGGAAAGACGGCATGGTCACCTCCGACACCGACGTCACAAATACATCAAGGTAAGGACACGTGACATAATGCGTGATACAAACCGCGCTCTGGGAAAACCGGGCTTAATGCATGTTCGTAAACAGTCGTCCCAGATTAGCCTGTGCTGTCCTCACGGGCTAATCAAGACATTTTTCGTGTTGACTGGGTTTTTGTTCTTAAGAGACTTCTTTTTAACGAAAACTATCATAAAGGCGGAAAGTTTCGCCCCTGATTAGCCTGTGCAGAAACTTTATGCACAGGCTACACCCCGTTTCAAAGAGAGGCGGTCATGTTGTATTTTTATAATTTGTTGAATAAAACAAACAAGAAATCGGACGCGATTCAAATGTTGCCATCGTATCTTTTCTGTATTCGCTGTAGACCTGAAGAACTTCTGCAGGTTAAAGTAACATGACGTATCTGTATTAATTAATACGTTAAATAATAATATCATTTTAATTTTCGGAAAAGGGCACATTCGACTTTCTATTGATACCATTTTCCAATTGTATAAAATATGCTTTGCGAGTTGACCGTTTTGTAAAGGGACCTAGCGGACATCCCATTAACTGGACTTATGAGTCCTGTTAACGTATTTGTGGGTCGGGTCATTACACATTTTGAGTCCTGTAAACTTATTTGAGTGTCGTATTTTTAATGTAATGCACTAATGCGAATTGATATCGTTTATTAATTTACATTGCAAAGTATAACAATTTAATAAACGTAATAACTCCGTAAGTTTTAAGTAAAACTTGAATCTTGATGCCAGTTTTTGAAACATTTTATAAATTATCTTTTTCATTTTACAAATCTGTGAACGCGGTCTGTATGGTCTATCTAAGCCATGATACAAATTGCGTTTGTGAGCGATTGTAAACAAAACAAAACAATATAGTGCGATGGTAAAAAAACTCAGAAAAATAAGCTTTCAATCAAAAACTCAATGGCATGATAATGTCATGCACATAAGAATTTCAATTTATAATTCGCTCTATATACATAACGTAATGTCGCAAACACTGTTAAACCGTATGAGATTTGTTGATACCTGACCGATCGTATTGTAAAGTAATCAGTAAAGAGTTTTGTAATAGAGTAGTGGTTTATTGGAATGTGAAAAAAAAAAATAGTCTTTTCTGTGTTTGCTATTTGAAAGTTTTTCAGAAGTGATCGAAAATCTGAGTAAAATTAATCCTCATAAATTCTCCACAAACAAGACAAGACAAATAGTTCCGAATACGTGGACAGGTTTCGTGACACGTTCGTATTACTCCGCGCTAAGCCGGGAACCATTAGGCAAATTGCAGACGACACTAGTCTGCCAAGCGCCTGGACGTGCTGTCTACAGCAGAAAGACGCTTGTTTCGGACTTAAATATGTGATTATCTTTTCAGATTAATGTCGATTGTTTTATTAAGATGCATATTTGCCAGGTTTATGTTGTTTTACCCTTAATTGGCGATAGCATGCAAGCAGATTGGCACCGGGCATACTGCCACTGCGGCGTCATTTCTTGTGGTCAAGTTGTTGATCGGAGAAATTTTATATACCGGTAGTTGGCAGCTGATGTATGTTTGCAAAGCGGGACTTATTTGATTAGGTAAAAACAAAAAGTGTAATATCCGCGGGCAATTGAATGTTATTTATTGATGTTTTAACTGCAATATAGAGTGTATTCAAGTAAAATGTACATAGAATTTGGGTAAAATTTACATTGCCAAATCGGGATTTTAAAGCAGTTCGAAGAATGGATTTCATGGAACTGTGAGGGACTATCCTTTGTAATTCACATTCCTAACACAATAATATTTGAACAAACTATCAGAGTGTGTTACCTTATTTGCCACATTGTGCATGTGAATAATATTACGAAGTGGTGTGATAATTACAGTTGGCATGTTTCATTCTTTCAAAGAAAAGTAAAACTTGATAATTCATAAAACTCCATTTCATCGAACACGATATTATCTTTCATTTGTGCAGCTCGCATATATTCTGTGTGCTGAAGTTCATTTTTAACTTAATTTGTATGTATTCTGTTTTTGTTTGGTAATCGCATTTACCGAGCCATAGTGTGCAGTCCGCACAGGCTAATCAGGGACGACACTTTCCGCTTTTATGATATTTTCTGTTTCAATAATGACTCTTTTTAGCAAAAATCTAGTTTAGGCGGAAAGTGTCGGCCCTGATTAGCCTGTGCGGGCTGCACAAGCTAATCTGGGACGACACTTTCCGCAAATGCATTGAATCCCTTTTCACAGAGCACGGCTCTATTTTAGCCCCGCTCCAGGAAAACCGGTCTTAATACTTGTCGTTAAGTGTTGTCCCGGATTAGGTGGCGCGTGTTGTCCCGGATTAGGTCGCGCGCGTGTTGTCCCGGATTAGGTCGCGCGTGTTGTCCCGGATTAGGTCGCGCGTGTTGTCCCGGATTAGGTCGCGCGTGTTGTCCCGGATTAGGTCGCGCGTGTTGTCCCGGATTAGGTCGCGCGTGTTGTCCCGGATTAGGTCGCGCGTGTTGTCCCGAATTAGGTCGCGCGTGTTGTCCCGGATTAGGTCGCGCGTGTTGTCCCGGATTAGGTCGCGCGTGTTGTCCAGGATTAGGTCGCGCGTGTTGTCCCGGATTAGGTCGCGCAGTCTACACAGTCAGGCTAATCATGTACAGCACTTTCCGCCTTTACTAAATTTCGTTTAGAAGAGATTTACTTTAAAACGAAAATTTCACAAAAGCGGCAAATGTGGTCCTTGAGTAGCCTGTGAAGAATACGCACGTGCATTAAGCCCTGTTTTCCCAGAGAGTTCAATAAGTGACAGATTTGAAAATTATAGCAATGGTCATTCACGCCTGCGTCCTGCACATGTGCTAAAAAAAACTCCGTACGGGAATCTTTAGTTACGTTGCACTTCAATGAAAATTAAAGATCAAAATTAATGTTCGTCTTGAAATCCAGCGATTTCTGTCTATAAAAAAATACAATATTTATGTAAGAACTTGACTTTACCAGGAAAAAGAATCGAAAGAGCATATAATTTACTCTTATGGCTTTCCTGTAAATTAGATCTAAAATAAGTCATGTAGAATGATGTAAATCATTTATAATGTATATTACTCGCCATACAATTTTGCAGTTTAAAGAAAAAAGACATATTCGTGGACACGTAAATCGATGGATTTCTGATATTGAAGAAAAACGAAAGAACGGACTTTGCGTCTGTCATTTTCCAATGTATTTGTGTTAAAATACGTAGGTGGGTTTACGCACGATATCAACGAAAAATAATGTATCACGCATAATGATTTTATAGTAAGTACTATTTTGATTGCAGGCTATCCTCATCCCCACAGTCCTCTATCAGCCATCGGGAAGCCCTCATTGGAACCTGCGGGATCACCATGGCGACCACAAGGTAAGCACGTGACGTCATTAGGGTCAATGACATCATATATAATTAAAGTATAATGTATGTCATGGGAAAACCGGACTAAAGGGATGTCCGTTAACCTGTGCGAAACGCTATGGCTCGGTAAATGAGATTACCAAGAAAAACATACATAACAATTAAGTTTTAAATGAACACACAGAATATATGCGAGATGCCCAAATGAAAGATAATATCGTGTTTGATGAAATGGAATTTTATGAATTATCAATTTTTACTGTTCTTTGAAACCATGAAACATTGTTGTGAATCTTGTATAAGCGCCTTCCTGTAATTCAATTGTAGGGCCTTTTTCACAGATCTTCGTATTAAAAAAATGTCATACAAATTTCAGTAAAAAAAACAATATTTGAAATAGTCTTAAATAGTTAGTAAAGCAATAAAAACCAACAGCAAACAAAAAAGATTAATAAAAAAATACCCTCGGCATGATTAAGCCTGATACCGTCTAAAGCTACCACAACCTTAATAAGTTACCATTTGTGTTTTTTTCCAAAGATATGATAGTTTTAACCGTATCTTTAAAGGGGCCTTTTCACAGATTTTGGCATGTTTTGAAGTTTGTCATTAAATGCTTAATATTGATAAATGTTAACATTGGATCTAAAAAGCTCCAGTAAAAAATCAAGAATAAAGTTTAAAAAAAAAGGTAACCCTCAGCAGGACTCGAACCGCTGACCCTTGGAGTCCTGGAGTAAAAAGTCCACGCATTAGACAACTCGGCCATCCTTCCTCTAACAACAATAGATGTATTTTATACTTGATATAAGCGATCCTCGTAGTTTCACAAAATATAACGACAACAACAGAACTCTCCAAATTATTCAATCGTTTCGCGTTGCAACGCTTTATAATTGTCAGGTTTTTAAATCGTCAAAAGATGCATATAAACGCTATTTTAGAGCATGGTCAATGTTCGGTATTACGGTTTCCTCACAAATACCATAACTAAAACGAAAATTTGCGAATATGAAACAATTTTTTTCAATTTTGTCAATTTACCATATCGTGAAAAGGTCCCTTTAAAATACTCGATACAAAGCTTTACGCACGCCCGATTTCGATTGATGAGTATGAATAAACGAACATATATTTTTTGTCATTTATTTAGTCAGGACTTTTTTTTCCGCTTATTTGAATATGATGCATATCTTATTTTACGAATCTATTTTTGTTAATTCTCATTTTGCAAAAATTGGAACACGTCCATTTATCAAAACTTTATGAAAAAAATCAATAATGCAGTTCAACCGATCAAACGCGTGCAGTTGGTTGAAAAGTATAAATTTTGAAGATTTTTATAATATGCATTTTTTCTTTGGAATAATTAACCACGCATTTGTTTGGTCTGCTCTTTTGACCGTGAATGGGTCGATCGTGTCGTCTGAAAGACCAACCCTCATTGTATGTCAATTCCAGAAAATCGCGGGAGTCATTCAAATGCCACGTCCGTTCCTAGATGGAGTATATAGCTCGTTTCCATGAAATAATCATCGCATTGAAATGATTTACAGATCCTCAACGGCTATAGTAGCACCCACAGCGAGTTAATCCGCCGTTTGTGATTTTCATGATAATATAAAAATTACGGTAACACCGGGTGACTCGGAATGAAATTGCATGTTATGCCTATTAATAAGGTCTGATTAATTATTATTTTGCAATTTCGATCGGATTTAACGTCGCTTTTCCAGGTAGTTAATTATTTGATGATTTTTATTCGATTCAAATATGAGTATGTGCGCGAGAATTTGAAAACACTTACATGCATACCAAAATTAAAAAAAAATGTATTTGATTAATTAATTATTGTATTGTTTTGTTCCTGTTTATTAAGATTTTTTTAGCGCATTACTTTATACATGTCTTTCAAAATATTGGAAATATTTACCCAATCATCATATAATATTAAAAGAATACGCGGAAATATACGGAAATATACGGAAATATACGGAAATAACTATACAATTATAGACTATGAGAATGCGGAAATAACTATACAATTATAGACTAGGAGAATGCGGAAATAACTATACAGTTATAGACTATCAAATGCGGAACTAACTATACAATTATAGATTAGGAGAATGCGGAAATAACTATACAATTATAGACTAAGAGAATTTGAATTTTATACTTAAGTTTTCCATTAATTGATGAACGGTTATATAACAACAAGAACAACAACAACACTTATTTCAACAATAAAGCTTACAATAAAGCTTCTAGCCTATTATAGTGAATACAAATATACTTCTGGTTCAGATGATTGTATGAAGTATATGATAGAGGAGGAAGAAAACTTGTAATAGTATTGAAATTGATTAATAGTCTGAAATCTGAAACAAATGTTAGTGTTTATTTATTAATTGATTGGATGTAAAACCTGTAATGTGGATATGATTCTGACATATTGGAAAAAAAGATTAAAGGTTTAATCAACAATTTTAACAAAGTAAGTGATAGTGTGATACAGTTCTCATATAATAATACATGCGTGAAACAAATAATGTACATCCTATTTTTAATATAAACAAATATTTTTCACGTAAAGATTTAAAAGGCACACAGTACCATAGTTAACAAGTTCACGTTTAAAATTCACCTTTTGTCGTCGTGATTTGTTACAAATACGTTATTTATTAATTCTAGTTTACGTCTGTAAAAATAAGGAAAACTGATGACACATTTAACGCACGAACATCTTTCCTGTTCGTATGAATGGGAAAAGCAAACAAAAATCTCGTGTAGTTTGCATGTTATCTTCCGAATAATAAAAAAAAACACTTCTGAATTGTTTATTTGTATAAACAATTTTAGAGAAGGAGCCATGTTAATGTATGCGCAAACAGTAAAAAGGAGTATCTGTCAAAAGAAACATACGCCTAATTTGTCCGCGTCATAAAACCGGTTGCGCGAGACAAAATTATTTAAATTATTTCAAGCAACCGGAATCCAATATGGCGCCCTGTTCCTGACTTCCGGTTTGGAGATTTAATGTCCATTTTAAGGAATCTTGGCCATTATTTAGTCAATATAATTGGGCGCAAATTTCGTCGAGTGCCATATAATTCACTGTTGACTAATGGATTATTTGACAAGTTCTTGAAATAATTGTTGCAAGCGTCGGTGACGACTAGGTTTCCATTTACTTGGTCCTGTTTCGCAATACTGACTAAGCCTGTTTGAAGCGTTCGGGCGGAGAATGTGTAAATGTATATATGGGTCAGCATTTGAAAGAATATTGAAACCGAAATGATCAATCGAAGGATTAAAATGATGTTGAAAATTAAGACGAAATACTGCTTCTAATAATATGCATTCTATAATGATAATAATAAAGAGATTATTCTTATAAAATATATTATTATAAGAGTAATTATATAAATAAAGTAAGACGACATTATATACAATAAAATAAAATAAAATAAAAATTTAAAAATAAAATAAAATGAAATAAATAAATAAATAAATAAATAAATAAATTAAATAAATAAATAAATAAATAAATAAATAAATAAATAAATAAATAAAAATAATAAATAAATAAATAAATAACTAAAAATAATACATAAATAAATAAATAAAAATTATAAATAAATTAATAAATAAATGAACGAATGAATGAATGAATAAATAAATAAATAAATAAATAAATAAATAAATAAATAAATAAATAAATAAATAAATAAATAAATAAAATAAAAAAGGTTTTATAATATTATATAAAATAATGTTATAATATAATGCTATAATATAATATAATGAAATTTTCCATTACAAACTTAAGGTATACAATGTTTATTAATTATATTTTATGTTCTTTCAGGAAGCGGACAGATACAGTTGTGGCAGTTTTTACTGGAACTACTTTCAGACAGCGGAAATGTGAACTGTATACTGTGGGAGGGAACCAACGGTGAATTCAAACTCGTCGATCCGGACGAAGTTGCCAGGCGTTGGGGCGAGAGAAAAAGTAAACCCAACATGAACTATGACAAGTTAAGTCGCGCGTTGAGATACTATTACGATAAAAACATTATGACCAAAGTGCACGGGAAACGTTACGCGTACAAATTTGACTTTGCCGGACTTGCTCAAGCCATGCAGCCGACGGCGCCTGATCCGGCGGCGTATAAATACCAACAGGACTTGTTCATGTCGAGCTATCATCATAATTCTAAATTTAACTATCTGAATGCGCATGCGCCGATGACATCATCGCCGAGTCTTTTCCCGCCACCTTCTAGCTACTGGTCACCTGCAAACGGAAGTTGTTCGTTTTACCAGAACATTTCAAGCCCTCATTTGTCCCACCATTCCGCCCCTATGCCCCCGGCCCCCCACATCAGCTCGTACTATTGACCCGTAAAAAATGTGAAACCAATTTTAGCCAAGCTTATTGAAATCAGGATTAAATGCCGCATATGCGCCAAGTGTCGTCTCTGATAAGCATGTGCAGTGCGCACAGGTACTACAGTTCCGACACTTTCCTCATTTATGGTATTTTTCGTTATAATGACCTCTCTTCCTTGCAAAATTCCAGTTTAGGCGGAAAGTGTTGTCCCTGATTAGCCTGTGCTTAGTGCACAGGCAAGTCTGGCACAACACTTAACGCACATGCATTAATCCCCGTTTTATCAGAGCGAGAATAATTTATATTTACAATAAAATTTACAAATATGAGTCTTGTTCTGAGAAAACTGGACATAATGCATGTGCGTTAAGTGTCGTTCCATATTAGCCTGTGCAGTCCGCACGGGCTAATCAGGGGCGACACTTTCCGCTTGTTTGGCAATTTTCGTTTAAATGAAGTCTCCTCCTACAAATAATCTAATTTAGGCGGAAAGTGTCGTCCCTGATTTGCCTGTGCTTACTGCACAGGCTAATCTGGGACGATACTTGACGCACATGCATTATGCCCAGTTTTCTCAAAACGCGACTCATATGATACTAGTAACTGACAGGCACACATAACTATCTTTAAGTTAACTTCAGTTTTGTTGTTGTTTTATTCACATGATATCGTTATTAATTAGAAACATTTTAACCATATGTGACTAATGTTCGACTAACATTTCAGTCAAAGTTAAATTCATCTATGATAGGGCCCAGCAGATATATTCCGTGACTCACGACTTCGTCAACTTATTGATCGATTTTGTATTTACATTTTTGTATTTAAAACAGATAACACGCTTTATAAGAACAAATGTTTGTCATTTTGGAACTACTTGCATGTTTTTTCTAAACATATCTCAGGATTTTCAAAATGAAACGTTGAGTTTAAAAGTTCACAAAATACGATGTTTATTTTTATAATCGTTAAATATCATTTTATCGGAATAACGTCATCCATGCCATACTTTCAAGCACGATATATTGAAAATGGCTACATTTCAGTAAATTTTAAACTGTTTCATGAATGTTTAAAATATTTATAAGTACATTTTTAATGTTTAATAATTTTTTTTACAAATGTAATGGTTAAGTGAAACAATGCCATGCTATTGCTGTATGCACCAATCCATTTTTGAACTTCCGAGAAATATGTATTTTTCAAATTATCACTCTTATAAACTTTTTATTCCCACCAATATAAGTCAAATTATTGCATTTTTTCATTGTCAGCTTTTTGAATTATTAAAATAAGTAATATAAAATCTTCATATAGGTCATATTGTCCCGAATTCTTGATGTTCACTTTTAAAGCATACACGTGTACGTATGTTTTACGGAATGTTGCAATACTTCGTCTCACTGTCTGTGATCTGATATATTGTATATGGTTAGCAGATGAATTCTTTATGTACATATATATTATGTGAATATTTGTATATTTGTGAATATGTGTATATACTGAACATTGATAATAAAATATTGATAAGAATTCATGACTTCTCTACATTTGATTGACCGCTGAGGTCGAGGAAGTTATATTATGATGGTGACTTGTAGAATGATGATGATGATGATGATGATGATGATGATGATGATGATGATGATGATGATGATGACGATGACGATGATGATGATGATGATGACGATGATGATGATGATGACGATGACGATGACGATGATGATGATGGTGATGATTTTGGCTGTAGTACTGATAATTATGATTGTGATGATGATTATGATAATCATGATGATGAGGAAGATGATCGTGATGTTGTTTATGATAATAGTCATTGTCATGTCGATGGTGATAGTGGAGATCATATTTTTTTCAAAATGAAGTCTGCTAAAATACATGTACATTAAGCCTTGAACGTGCATAGCTTGTTGACTAGTATAAATACATTATCCATTCTTCATAGGAATCTTTCGAAGTCGACGCTATCGATGTCTCTTGAATTTTCTGGCCATATATCACTCAGAAAATATTCCACGAGCAATAAACCTCGGAAGGAAGTCCACATTGTCTTGCTTGTGCTTCCTTTCTACAAACCCCCGGCCCGTTCCTACAAGTCTTGATTTTTGACAGATAGAAAATTGGATTTCGCATATGATACACGGCACTTTTGCTGTCCAGTGACGGAACTATCTTCAATCGGGCGTGAATAATGATATTCCTCTGCAAGGAAACTAGTCCTCAGACAGTTTATTTGACGAATACAATCTGCATTTCTGGCAGTAATCGGCAGAGAAATAACAGCGGTGGCGACGATGTCATCAACACGAAAAACAGTTAAATCTACCCTAGATTCGATGGCGTCCTCTTTAAAGGACAAAAAATATGTAAAAACCATACGTTTTGTCTTGGTAATTCAACAATTGTTTCAAACAGGATTAGATTTGACCAGTTTAAAACCGTCCTAATGTTTGACTATCTCTCAACGTCTTTGGGACCCACGGTGACTGGAATTCAATCTGCTTATTGATTTATATATTGATCGCTCGGTGAACAGGGGGTTTAATGCATGTGCGTAAAGTGTCGTCCCAGTTTAGCCTGTGCAGTCCGTACAGGATGATCAGGGACGACACTTTCCGCTTTTATTGTATTTTTCGTGTAAAAGGAGGCCCTTCTTGACGAAAATCCAGTTTAGGCGGAAAGTGTCGTCCCTGATTAGCCCGTGTTGACTGCACAGGCTAATCTGGGAGGCCACTTTACGCACATGAATTTAATCCAATATTCATTGAGCAAGGCTCAATTATTAATGAGAGTCAAACAACACTCATATGAATGAACAAAATAAGAATGGCGCATGAGCCAACTGTTTATCAGACTCGTACAGAACGTTTATGAGTCGTGTTCTGAGAAAACTGGGCATAATGCATGTGCGTAAAGTGTCCTCCCGGATTAGCCTGTGCAGTCCGCACATGCTAATCAGGGACGACACTTTCCGCCTAAATTTGATTTTCGGTAAGGAGGGACTTTCTTTAAACTTAAAAAAAACATAAAAGCGGAAAGTGTCGTCCCTGATTAGCCTGTGCGGACTGCACAGACTAATCTGGGACGACACTTTATGCATATGCATAAAGCCCAGTTTTCTCAGAACGCGACTCATATAGACGTGTTAATGAAAATTCACATCAAGTGAAGATATTTATTATAAGAGTTAATGAACAGTACTTTAGTAATATTCACAACATCCCCTTTGCCAAATGGTGAGGGTGTTCGCTATTAAGCGGGAGGCAGACGGTTGACGGCTCGCATGTGAAACATTCTGACATGTCCGGTTGCCTTCTAACCATCAAGTTATATCAAGGGGTACCGAAGCCTTCCTGTCAAGCGCCTGACGTACAATATATGAATCATGAGTAAAGATGTTTGTTAAAGAAAGGTTTGTTATGAGTCACAACTGCCTGGCCCTTAATCCTAAGGTACGCCACTATAGCCAACAAAAGTGCAATTAAATACTGTTCTAAAATATTGTTAAATCATTAGAGCAAATGCGTATTGGTAGATAATAAAGCCCCTCGGTAAAAAATCTATTAATACAACGAATCGATCATGCCATTGGCCCTTTCACTTCAATAAACGTCGTAATGAAGAGATTTCATTAAGTCCAACGAGATAAGCGGACGATTATGCGCCTAAACGATTAATAAAAGAATCTGGTCGAGCTCCAGCGGGAATCAAAGAAGACTGGAATTTTCTTAAGGAGCCATTACCACTCATACACGCGATTTCATTCATTTCCTCGTGCAGCCGAGGCATTAAAGGAGATAAAATTAGGAAGGACCCATTCGCCTGAGATGAACACCTGCGAGGAAATCGCAATTTTCCTCCGAAATTCTCACTAGTTTTTCATATTTCCATTCGGTAATGAATAGCTCAGTCTCAATTTGATTTGTTAGAACAATGTCATCATTATGCAAAGCACTTTCTGTGGAGGACCAGACACGCGACTGTCACGTGACATTTCCAAAATGGCGTCGTCCGAAGGACATAAACAAACAGAGCGTTCGATATAAACAAATACAACATAATGTCCGCGGTGTCATCTTCTGAATTTATTAATTCTGTGGCACTGATGAGTTATGACCATACAATTACATCAAACAATGTAGTCTGTCATGTAACTACCGCGATATCTCTAACGTGATGTTTATTTAATCCTCGATCTGTGAAAACTGGGCTTAATGCAAATGCGTAAAGTGTCATCCCAGGCTAGCATGTGAAGTCCACACAGGCTAAGCAGGATCGGCCTAAATCCGCCTCAACTAGATTTTCGCTTAGAAGAGACTTAATTTCAACAACAAAACTAGCGGTAAGTGGTCTGATTAGCCTGTATAAACTGCGCACATTAAAATGAGGCAAAACTTTACGCAATAAGCCCAGTTTTCCCGGAACGAGGCAAATATGACGCGATCTAGTGTCTTCCACTTTATGATCAAAATATGTTGTTTGTTATTTTTGTTGCATTACTGGCAAACCAATAGTTGGCAAAACGAAAGAAGGTATTGCTTAAAGGGATCATTTCAAGTTTTGGTAAATTTACAAATTAAAAATAGTTACAGAATCGCAAATTTTCGTTGTAGTTATGATATTTGTGAGGAAACAGTAATACTGAACATTAACCATGCTCTAAAATATCAATTGTATGCATCTTTGGTCGACGATTTTAAAATCTGAAAATTCAAAAAAATAATTTGGAGAGTTTTGTTGTTGTCGTTAAATTTTGTGACACTATGAGGATTGCTTATACAAAGTATAAAATACAACAATCATAGTATGAACACGGATGGCCGGGTGGTCTAAGCGATAGACTTTTACTCCTGGGGTCAGTGGTTCGAGCCCTGTTAAGGGTTACTGTTTTTCTTTCTTTCATTTTTTTTACTTTTTAAAGATCAATCAGACGATGGCAACAAATGTCAGCCTTAAAAACAACTGACAAACACATTGTCCTTCACTTATAACACATTGACAATTCCTTCTGTACTCCGTTAGTTATACACTTTAATCAAATCAATTAAAGAAGTGGATCGACTTTTTATAAGAAAGATATATATTTATGTCGAAATATATTACATTCTTATAAAACATTGCATTCATGTAATTTACGACGCTGTGTAAAACGTACTTATCGTGTGACCAAGATTCCCTTCCTCTTGGTTCCCCGCTCTTAAAATGAGACTTCCCTTGGAAAACGGGGCGTTATCTTTGTTTCACTAAGAAGAGACTTTCTTCAAATGAAAAATCCCATAAATGCGAGAATCTCGTCCCTGATAAGCCTGTGCGGACTACTGATCTGGGACGACACTGTTTGTACATGCATTAAACCCCGTTCTCCCAGACCGAGGCTTATTTCTTTTGAACCGAAGGTCTTGTTGATTGAAAGTCTCGAAAATGTTTTCACACATCTTAGAAAGAATTTCGCAAGCGTTGCATAACAAGCCACAATGGCGACCTTTGTTGGTAACGAAACAAAGAGAGGGATCTTGCAAGGGATAAAATTCTCGTAAAAATGACCTATAATTGATACGCGCATATTTGGATTGACCCATAAATCAGCGAGTGCCCTATGAGCGCCCGCCATTATTTGAATCCGGGCGCGTGTCGGGTAGATCGTGTTTCTACGACTGTTGACGAATTGTGCCGATTACCCACGAAACGTTTTGACTTATTGTCGTGTTCTTACGATTATATCAACAAAATGTCACGCCTATGGATGAAAAATGAGTAAGTGAGCCTCCCGTTCTTGGAGGAAATAATGCTCCGTTTTCACTGGTACGCGTGCGTCGAAATGAGTTATCGAGATTTCGCGAGATTTGGCTAGCCACGTGACAAATAATGGCCGCCGTTCTCGTTTTGATCACCTGGGGTAACAATTATGGCTGCGGTGATTTCATGAAAGGAAAATAATGGCCCGAGACACGGGGAGGCAAAGACATCGGTTTCGGATCATTTTAGATAAATAGCTACTCGATATTGGTCAATGGTCGTTATATTTGTTGGATTCCCGTTACACATTGATATGTCGCGTGGCAAGTTAATGACGCTATGTTTGGCCAATTACATTTATAGGAATCGTTGGAAAATAGCCCGTTCAATGGGCGAGGGAGATGTCGCCTCTTGAAGAACAATCGATTACTGAGTTTCGAGTAGGTACTTGGGCGCAGTGACATGGGCCACTTTCAATGTACGCGAAAATAGCGTGCGCTCCCGGTACCCGGTGCCATCAACCGTATGTTATTCATTTGAAAACATTGTATCTCAGATACTAAACATCTGTGAAATCGGATATGTCATACTTTACAGTATTAACCCATTTATCCCTAGTGGAATCTCCCATTCTTCGAAATTGGATCATTTTATTTCCAAAATTACGGATGTCTTGTATATTTATTTCTATATTTAGAATATTTATTTCAGAAATTCATTTAAGCAAAGAGCGCAGACACAGGTGAGACGCCGCATCATGCGGCGTCTCATCTGGGTCTGCGCTGTTTGCCAAGGCCTTTTTTCTAGACGCTAGGCATACATGGGTTAAATTAATAATCTTCCCGTAATATGTGTGATTTGTAAGTAAATACATAACGCATGTGCGTAAAGTGTCGCCCCAAATTAACGTATGCAGGCCGCACCGGCTAATCCGGGACGACACTTTCCCCATAGACTGAGGCTAATCAGGGACGACACTTTCCTCATAGACTGAGGCTAATCAGGGACGACACTTTCCTCATAGACTGAGGCTAATCAGGGACGACACTTTCCTCATAGACTGAGGCTAATCAGGGACGACACTTTCCTCATAGACTGAGGCTAATCAGGGACGACACTTTCCTCATAGACTGAGGCTAATCAGGGACGATACTTTCCTCATAGACTGAGGCTAATCAGGGACGACACTTTCCTCATAGACTGAGGCTAATCAGGGACGACACTTTCCTCATAGACTGAGGCTAATCAGGGACGACACTTTCCTCATAGACTGTTTTTTCGTATAGAACATAATAACCTCAACCGAAAAATGTATTAAAAGCGGAAAGAGTCGTCACTGATTAGCACATGTATTAAGCCAAGTTTTCTCAAGATGCGGCGTCTCATCTGGGTCTGCGCTGTTTGCTTAAATGAATTTCTTTATGAAATATTCTAAATATAGAAATAAATATACTAGACATCCCTAATTTTGGAAATAAATTGACCCAACTTAGAAGGATGGGAGAGTTCACTAGGCATTAATGGGTTATACAGTGACAAATGTGAGCCGCGTTCTGGGAAAACGGGGCTTAATGCATGTAATAATTGCACAGGCTAATCTGGGACGACACTTTACGCACATGCACTAAGCCTATTTTTTTATTTTTTCCTATTAAGAGCGAGACTCTATTATATATATTTTAGACAAATAGACTGGGTCACACTATGTAATGGCGGCTCGTAACAAAGTTTCCGAATAGTCGGGTTGCATTTTCTAAAACCACGCGATTTTAACGTACACGACACGAGTTCGGTCCCCGTTCCCGGATCAATGTGAGTTTGCTTGGTGGTCACCATTTCGGACAGGTGGGGTACCCCGGGTAATCCGGCTCCCGCTCCACAACACAAGACAACACCAAAATTTAAAATATTTCAGTAACAAAATAGCTGGAAATTGCAGCTATAATTCAAAATTCGTCCCAACTTTCTCGAGTCCAGTTAAATTATTTAATGAGGAGTGCTGGGTCACACTCCGGGTCCACACACAATGAAGCCCCCCCCCCCCCGGAATCGGAAAGGATCTCATAAACTTTGAAATACACAAACACACGCACTGAGGTTTGTTGGGCTGTCAGATTAGCAATGTCGTTAGTACACGCGATTCTTACCTAGGCCACCCGGATTCGGTCCCCGTTCCCCGAACGGTGTGAGTTTGCATGTTGGACGCGAAACCGGACAGGTGGGGTATCCTCCGGGAACTCCGCCGCCCCCCCCCCCCCTTCACACAAACACAAGACGTGCAGACAATTAATTATCAAAATTCGTCAAAACTTTCGTGAGGTAATATTGTGTAGACTTTCGTGAGGTAATTGTGTAGTGGTGATGCAGGTACATCCTCCTGGTCCTCACATGATACAGACTCGTGCGCGGATGGACCTCAAAAGCGTCGAAATACACGCAATCTAGCACTTGAACGAACGAGTTTAATCATATTCGTTTCAATTGCTACTGAATATTTTTAAATTGTAAAATGATTATAAATTCCAAACGAGTTATATATGTCTTTGTGTTGACCCGCCCAGACAGACATCAAGCGGCGGTAAATGAAACAGCCTACAGCTACTGGCGATTTTGCTATATGTCTTTCACTCGAGGGAAATTTAATTTTAGTAAACAAATAATTATTTACTGAAGTTATTTTCAGTGTTTTATTAATTTCAGTACAGTTGTTCTCTACAACTGCTACACATGGAAATGAATTTATGATACGTAAAAACTAATAAAACGACGATATATTACTTAAGAAAGCATTATACGTCAAATGAGTTGTGTTCTGAGAAAACTAGGCATAATGCATATGCGTAAAGTGTCGTCCCAGATTAGCCTGTGCAGTCCACACAGGCTAATCAGGGACGACACTTTCGGCATAAATTGAATTTGCTTAGAAGAGACTACATTTAAACGAAAAATGTCATAAAAGCGGAAAGTGACGTCCCTGATTAGCCTGTGCGAACTGCACAGGCTAATCTTGGATGTCACTTTACGCACAAGCATTATGCCCAGTTTTCTCAGAACGCGACTCAAATCCATTTCAGCATCGCTCTGGCAACTCGAGCTTTATTCATATGCGCAAAATATCGTCCAAGATGAATCTGTGTACTCCGCGTTCTCGACTTTCGCTAAGGAGAAACCTCTTTTCAGCGAAATATACCATAAAAGCACAAAGTGTTGTCCCTGTTAGCCTGTGCACTTAATAAGCCATATATATCAAAAGAATTTCATTTAAAACTCGCTTTTTTATCATAGCATGCATGTAAGTTATATTTTCACAAAAGCTAATATTAAAACAACAGAACAAGAATCTTTGATGTGTTAAATACAACAGAAAGCACATGACACCTAGTCGTTTCAGGGATTATTGAAAATTTACGACAACAATAATAATAATTCAAACGCATTTTTAAATAGCACGTTTACGATTGTTTTGATATTTGTGCGTAATACACTCAAAGCGGGCGTGATAGCACACTGTTTAACACAGATGCAGATAAGAAAAGACATTTATTGCGAATAAATCCAATGATTTTATCAAACATCTAATAAGGCTCGGCATCCGTGAAATAACTAATAATCATAAAAACCCGATCAAATGGTTTTCGAAGGTAAGGACCCTCGTGCGACCCCTACCAGCGCAGGGACTAGGGTCGGCACGTTCCCAAATCGAACACGCATGCGCACTTTCGTTCCGAAACATTACCTCCGACCCCGTTACAAAAGGAACAACGGAACGAAGTGGAAACATACGCTACTGGACGCCCAGATAAAATGCAAATTTTTAACGTAAATATTAAAAGGTACAGAAAAATTGTTCGGGTCGCTAAATTGTAGTTTTGTGTCGGCACGCGTTTCAAATGAGGCGTGGAATGCACACACGTCAATAGACGTGTGCCGTTTATTTGCGAGTTTTAATCAAATTTTCAAATGCGTTTAAATGCAACGGTCACGTATTGAGCTTATCTCGATTTTGATCTTTTCATTGGGGTTTCACTGATACTTGTCATTACAAATCGAACAAAATTAATTACTACGAGTTCCCATTGATTGCAAATGTCATTCGCTATGAAATAAAGCACACGGTCGAGCAAGTAGTTATCGTTTTTGAAGATTTGTTTAAAAATCGTTTATGGAAAAAGTGTTTTTGTTAACACTTTGGTAAAATGCCTTTTACCATAATAAAATAAGAATGAAAAAGAATGTAAACATTATGTTTAAACAATGAAACAGAACAATCCTTTACAAGAAAAGTTTTTTTTTAATGTAAATACCGTAATTCAGATCATCACTCGATATCAGTTAAATAATAATGAGTTTGTATCGCTTTTCTCGAGAATGCAGTTAGTATGCTAAGTGCTTACATGGCGTTTCGCTATAAAGTATTAAAGCCGGCGTAGCGCGGAGGTATCGTATGAGACGCGTTCTGAGAAAACGGGGCTTAATGCGTGTGCGTAAAGTGTCATCCCAGATTAGCCTGTGCAATCCGCACAGGTTAATAAGGGACGACACTTTCCGTCTTAATTGGAGTTTGGTGTAGAACATAAAAGCGGAAAGTGCCGTCCCTGATTAGTCCCTGTGCGGAATTCACAGGCTAATCTGGGACGACACTTTACGTCCATGCATACTGCCCAGTTTTCTCAGAACACGACTCATATTTTTTTTTCTTCCAGCGGCCCTGGGTTCGAATTCCTAATAGGGGGAAATACTATTAACTCAACTTGTTTCTTGCATTCATAATTAGTTAAGACTATTGAAATTATGATATATTAGTAAGTAAACATATTAAATGACATTTTGTTTTAAATACGAAACTATGTGAGCAAGTGTCTTTAGGCCTGAAATAGGCGTAGTCTGGTTTTGGTGCAAACTCAAATCACAAATCAAACTAATGCAAAACAAAATTCTGGAATGATTTACGGTTTGTAAATGTTTTTGTTATTGTTATTCTATGACAGTAAGTTCTTTGTTTGCAAACATGGATATTTTGTATAATGTTATGGTTAACGTCAAAATATTAACATTCTAATTAAAATAACGCAATATATTCATATTCGATAGTAATTTTATCATCGACCGACATCACGTCGTGTGTTATGGCGGCGGAGATTTTACAAGATCCATGCTCGGAAACAGTTGGAATCGGTCGGAACCAGTCGAAATCAGTAGGAAACAGTCACATCTCTGCGCACCGCATTGTTTTTATGAAGCACG
Organism: Dreissena polymorpha; assembly: GCF_020536995.1. Taxonomy (NCBI): domain Eukaryota; kingdom Metazoa; phylum Mollusca; class Bivalvia; order Myida; family Dreissenidae; genus Dreissena; species Dreissena polymorpha. The sequence continues at coordinate 70,197,555 of NC_068361.1, read as the reverse complement.
GAGGTTATACTTGGCAACCGTAGTACCGCCTAACAATGTGATTGAAAGAGATTATGTCTTACATCGATTAGCCATTAAGTACGCAAGTACTATGTGTCCAGAGCATCTGTCTACGCCTTCATCCAGCAATGTTACCATTTGTCTTTCATATCAATGCTCATAAAAATAATTGACGCTGGAGCTAACTTAAAAAAAATGAGCCGCTTTAAACCAAAACTACCATAAATGTGGAAAGTGTCGTCCCTGATTAGCCTGTGCGGACAGCACAGGCTAATCTTGGACGTCACTTTCAGCATATGCATTTAGCCCAGTTTTCCCAAAACACGGCTCATTCTATCTAGTCCTGTCAAGTGGACATGGAAGCAGGTGTCTTCCTATGCTCTCTGACCCTCTGGTTATGAGGTCTTTTGTGTCAGTACCAATTAAAAACTTCGGTATCGTTGACAAAATAAACGAGATTTCAATCGGCTTAAGAGTCACCCCGCAGAGAAACGAGTTATATTGTAGACCCCGTTAGATGGCGCGACATATCGACAGTTAGGCTTAATAAGGGATCAGTTTTTGTTCATAAACATTGTTATCAGCACAAATGACACTTAAAAACCAATTTTGCGACAAGTGGATTACGACAATCGCTCTTGTAACACTTTACGGCAGATATTACGGGCAGATTGTTATCATATTTCGCTTCTTCGTGGGTGATAATATTGACGATGATCGATAAAACGAATTGTGTTTTACAATCACGTCGCTGCCGATTAAACGAACGACCTTTGATTAGCACCTGGCACGGGTCAGCTTTGTTGTTGTTGTAGTGGTATTTTTCACCGTGAAATACTCTGATGTCCAACAGGGCGCGTTTTCACCAACACACTCTCAGACATAAAGACAATACTTGAATCGTGGACACATACAAAAGAGCTACAGTGGCTCTAATGCCATCAACAAATTCTTCTAAACGAAGAATAATGCAATTATAAGCCTTAACTTTCATGCTATACTTACAATTCAAATTATTTAAAGTAACATTACTATTCAAAATCAACGAAAAGTTCGTACAATTGTTCGTAAAATAAACTTAACCAATTAAAAATCAGTGTTCCTTATGGCAATTGCCGAAATTTTAAACGTCAGATGTGGTCTGTTAAAATAGATGTTTGTAGATACAAAATGCTCGTTTTTAGCATAGTTGCGGTTACGCAACTATGCTTATGTTAGAGCTACATTTCGAAAACCAACATGGAACGGTTGACCATTATGAAGCCTTACCTGATCAAAAATCAGACGAAATATCTATTTAATATAGTAAATGATAATTCTAACATTTTTTTTTATTTAGAAACGTTTTTCTAACGTTTTCTTCAAAGAATATTGCTGACACCGTTTTTAAAGAATTTTTCTAAGACCGTTTTACGTGAAAAAACCTTCTAAGAAACTAAAACAAATTTCGTTCGTAAAGCAATTCTGTTCTGGTTGATAGTGATCTCACACCTACTTTCTATTTCCTTTGTTTACTGTTCTGGGAGAGGTCAAATTCATTAGGCCCTGGTTTAAGGATATGTAGAATTTCATTGGTTAATTATAAATAGAAATTAACATATTCTCAACAGGAAGTGGGGCATAAAGCACTTTCGTTTTTTGTAAATGTGTAAAAAAATAGCGGAGTACGATGAATGTTTTCTGATTTATGACATGGATTCTGACTTGCCTTTGTAGATCTATGGATTTAATGAAGTAGAGTTTGAAAGTAACAGAGATGTGTTAATTGAAATTAAAATGATTTACTTTGAGCCAGAAATTAACGTTACGAGTAGAGCTAACGGTTTAAATGTGGCATCGAATATAATGGATTCGCGCAAATTCTGGACGAGTGTTGTGTCTGTAGAATATTAATTTGAATGCCGTAAATGTATCAAGTCGAAAAAGAAAACGGATGGTTACATAATGATATGCGTGAAATAATTTAATTCTACCTATTTATTTTCATAGTTATGTCATTTTGTAACCATTCACATTCGTCACGATTTGGAATTCACGTTTCTAAAAATAGAACATTTTGGTAGCATGAACCAACAAGGGAGGCGACTCGTGATGTCAGAAATTGTTATGGTTACAATAAACTAAATAATCGAGTCATGAATAATCGAGTCATGAAGGTCTGTACTCTCTAAACCAGGGACCTATACTGTATAGGTCCCTGTCTAAACAAATCATCATATTTTCCTCGAAGGCATGTTTTACACTTCAGGCTGTTGTTCTGGTTTTATCGTTTGGATATATTGATAGGGTTCACTATTAAATACCTGAAATAGGATAAAGTTAGAGATTAAAGCAAAAAATGGTACTGCAAAAGGTTACAATCCACTAGAAAACGGCCGAAAAAAGAAGGTGCAAAAATAGTAGATTTTGATTTAAGTCGAATTCTTTTTTGGTTTGAACATGACATATCTTTTTTATTGCTTTAATCGATTCAGCTTAGAATGCCCGTCAAGAAAAGGTATGGTTATGGGGGTCTCTATGTGCAAAATGTTGTATTTATTTTCGCTCAAATTTGTCGCTTTTACATTGAAACATATAAGGAAACTATTTAGTATATTTTGACCTAAACATTTACTTCAGCAACTTCCCTGTATCTTGCAACTATGCTTTCAACGCCATCGGCGCTCTCGTTATTATTGTTTTACATATCTATTCATGCGACACATCAACACTAACATCGTGTTCGTGTGTCGTATGAATAGGTATATTCGCGGGAATTAATTGTGGCCACAAATAAATATAAACGATCATTTTGTATCTACAAAAATCTATGTTATCATACCAAATCTAGCGTAGAAATTTTGGCCATTGCTATAAGGAACACTGATTGTAAAGGTGTTAACTTAATTTTACGAAACACTTAACGAAATTTTCGTTGAGTAAGAGCGTTATAGCGACTTTAAGGATGTTGTAGTTTTAAGAATATTCATTATTTCAAGAATTAACCCTTTGCATGCTGGGAAATTTGTCGTCTGCTAAAATGTCGTCTGCTGAATTTCTAAAATTCGCATGTTTTTCGATTTTTTACAAAGAATACTATGAGAATAGCAAACAGTTTGGATCCTGATGAGACGCCACGTTCTGTGGCGTCTCATCTGGATCCAAACTGTTTGCACAGGCCTTCAAAATTCGGTTCCTGCACTGAATGATTAGGTCTAATGTGCACAGGGATAAACGACAGATTAACAAGATTTTCTTTTTAAAACAGGATATTTTTCACAACTAATTTTTCCACAAATCTGATTATTCACAAGTATTTGTTTCGCTGATCTGTGAAAAATGGAATCCAATGTTTCGATGAGTGGAATGATATTTTTTTATTACACTTCACAGTTTTAGTATTTACATTTGTCTGTGACGTGAGTCATCTTTTCAAGGTCACGACAACAATTTGCGGTAACTTAAAATTACATGTGTCGGTAAGGGTAGATCATCAATTAGAATTCACGAGTAATAAAACAAATATATCATATTCACTGAAGTTTGTATTTTATTTATTTGATAATCAGTGGGTACATATCGATAATCTATCGAGACTAACACAAAATATGTTATATGATTTTATACCATTTCTTGACATTTTAAAAGGTGTTTTTTTTTTTCGTAGAAATTCGCATTACACTTCGCGACAATGTTTATAAAGGAGAATAAGTCATAAGTCTCCGAAACTGAAAATTAAACGACACAAAATACGACATACCATAGGGCGGTAGACATTACCTTATTGATACTAGTTACTCAATTGATATTTTCCAACACAATAACCGGTAGATTCAGTGAAATTTCGGAAGATTGTAGATCATATTAATTAATAATAATTACAGCGCGTAAAATGCGGAGAACCATAAGTATAGCTATTAATAAGACTGTTCCATAATCAGCAACTTTTATAGGTATGACATTAACACTTATGGCGACCCGTGCACTTGCGCGGGGTTTCACAAACAAAAAAGCTACTACATGTATATCGTTGTTTAAGAAAAATGAAACCATTTAAACTAAAAAAACAACGCTAAGTGGCTTTTTGTATTAATTGAACAACGCTTTCAAAACATTACTGGGGACTAATTTTCATGTCATCGCGTAGTGATATATGCAAATGTCATGTGGTGCGCACGTGCATAACGTCTTAAATGAATCGACCTAAAATAAGCATTATTTCTCCATTTGATATCGTATTTCAAGAATCCAGCGTCCGTTAGAAGCTAAAACCGATGGAAAATAAACATGTTCCGTTATGGTGGTCCATTTTGGGTCCGTTTCCTCCAGATCACGCGGGAGTCTCGTTTGTTCTTGGAAATGAGCCATAAACGGCCTGAATTAACCCATTTATGCCCAGTGGACTCTCCCATCCTTCTAAATTGGATCAATTTATTTCCAAAATTAGGGGTGTCAAGTATATTTATTTCTTTATTTAGAATATTTCATAAAGAAATTTATTTAAGCAAACAGCGCAGACCCAGATGAGACGCCGCATTATGCGGCGTCTCATCTGGGTCTACGCTGTTTGCAATGTCCTTTTTTCAGGACGCTAGGCATAAATGGGTTAACAAACACGATGTTCCAAATAACATGAAATAAAATTCCGGTATTATGTTGTAAAAGCAACATTATTCATACACAATGCTTTTAGTGCGGAACAACTTCAATGTTAGTCATAAATGCTATCTGTATGTGCCGAGTTGACCGATTGCTTAACAACATGCGAGGCTTTTGATAAGAGGACCCTGTTTCGAGTTCAGTTGAGTGCAGCTTCTCTAAAAATTATTTCAGTAATAAGCACTTAAACAACGTATTTGCTTGAATTAAATATCTCAAGTTAAAGTGATATTATGGGCATCTAACAGTTTAAAGGTGTCTATCCCAACCGTTGTTTATTTTTGGTGTTTTCAATTCAAATACATGTACACTTATATTTGTTAATGCAGCCTCAACATACTAAAACAATATACCGGAAAGAAAAAAATAATCCATTTGAATATAAACCGGACTTAGGTTTTTGACAACTGACGACAGAAATGATTTGATTGACGATGTGAGTCTAAATGTAGTTTTCATGCAGATTCGTTCACACGACACAAAGACACAATTTTGTTTTACGGATCATTTCGGCTTAGAGGACTGGGTGAGTCATGTAAAATATCGAAAATAAGATATATTTTTATAAACAACTGGTAGCAAGATGAGTTGTACATAATTGGTCAGTTACCATATTTTTATTAATTCTTTTGACCTGTTAATTATTTTCAGCTTAATTCAACAGTGAAAAATGCCCATAATATCACTTTAAGACATAAAATCACAAACTACTAAATATTCCAAATGTTGTCAACAAACCTCTGTGAAAATACTATTAGCATTTAAGTAATTTCAATGAAACTATTTCCAATTTAACCCATTTATGCCTAGTGGACTATCCCATCCATCTAAATTGGACCAATTTATTTCCAAAATTAGGGATGTCTAGTATATGTATTTCTATATTTAGAATATTTCTTACAGAAATTCATTTAAGCAAACAGCGCTGTTTGCCAAGGCCTTTTTTTCTAGACGCTAGACATAAATGGGTTAATAGTATCTACACTACAAATTAATACAATTGGAAACATAATGTGTGCATTCGTCACTTAACCCTTACAGTGCTGGAACCGAATTTTGAAGGCCTTTGCAAACAGTTTGGATCCAGATGAGACGCCACAGAACGTGGCGTCTCATTTGGATCCAAACTGTTTGCTATTCTGATAGTATTTTTTGAAAAAAATCGAAGAAAATGCTAATTTTCGAAATTCAGCAGACGACATTTCAGCAGATGACAAATTACCCAGCATGCAAAGGGTTAAATGGTTAGGAGAACGATTTACTTTGATGCGCGCGCATTTAAGTGGCCGACATTCGAGACTGGCAGCCGTTCGGTTCGAAGAAATAGTTGATCGAAACCATGATACCGAAATGATTGCAACTGAGTACATTCTTCTTCAAACCATGACATGTATCAATTGCTGCTTACAGATTCCAGATAGAATAAAAACAATCAAACTTGGTTTAAATGAACATGTTATTTCCGTTTATACTGATAAAAAGAAATCATACACTGCCCAATTTTAATCGCTTTTGTTGAAATGTGCTGTTTCGTTTCATTTCGTGTTTCTTATTTCCTCTTCATTCCTTTCTTCTTTGATTGCTTCATTAAGAGATTGCTTCGTTCTGTTTATCATTACTGTCTTATCCTCGCTTTCTTAACTTTTTCATTCTTTCAATTCTTCCCCCTTAATTGTGTGCTCCCATCTATTCCATTCACCCTCTCTTCTCGTGTCCTGCTTTCCTCAAATTACTCTCCATGTTCCCCACCCACTACTGGTCTCCCCGTTCTCCATCCACTACTAGTTCCCGCGTTCCCTACACACTACGTCTTTCCCAGTTCCAGACCCACTGCTTGTATCCCCGTTCCCCACCCACTAATTGTATCCGCGTTTTCCACCCACTACTTCTCTCCATTTTTCCCGACCTCTATTTCTCTACCCGTTCCCCACTCACTACTTTTCTCCTCGTTCCCCACCCACTGCCCCGTCCACGACCACTAATTGTCTTCCCGTTACCCACCCACTACTAGTCTCCACTTTCCCCACCCACTACTTGTCTATCCGTTCCCCATCCATTACTTGTCTCCCTGTTCCCCACCCACAAGGCTCCCGTTCCCCAACCACAAGGCTCCCGTTCTCCACCCACTACTAGTCTCCCCGTTCCCCACCACTACTAATCTCCCCGTTCCCCACGCACTACTAGTCTCCCCGTTCCCCACGCACTACTAGTCTCCCCGTTCCCCACCCACTACTAGCCTACCCGTTTTCCACCCGCTACTAGTCTCCGCGTTCCCCAATCCTTCTACGTGTCTTCCCGTTCCCCACCCGCTAATAGTCTCCACGTTCCCCGCCCACTACTTTTCTCCCGGTTTCCCACCCACTACTTGTCGCCCCGTTTCCCAACCACAAGGCTCCCGTTCCCCAACCACTATGCTCCCGTTCCCCACGCACTACTAGTCTCCCCGTTCCCTACTCACTTCTTCTCTCCCCGTTCCCCACCTACTACTAGTCTCCACGCTCCCCACCCGATACTTGTCTCCCCGTTCCCCATCCACTACTTGTCTCACCGTTCCCCAACCACTAGGCTCCCGTTCTCCACACACTACTTGTCTCCGCGTTCCTCACCCACTACTAATCTCCCCGTTCCACATCCATTACTTGTCTCCCCGTTCTCCACCCACTAAGCTCCCGTTCCCCACCCTCTTCTAGTCTTCCCGTTCCCATCCCACTACTAGTCTCCCCGTTCCACACCCACTACTTGTATCCACGTTACCCACCCACTCTCAGTCGCAAAAACACATTTCGCTAATATTTTCAGTGTCGATGTGTTTTGATGTAAAATTTCCTCGACGTTGAAAGCCCAGTATCCTCGACGGAAGTCGTTAGGCACGAGATTCGTCCCGTGCACGCAATCTTCCAACTTGTTTCCACAACCGTGAGGGTAATGCCGGTGTCCGGTTACCGGAGGGATTTCTGACGAGACAATTTGCGCTCAATTTCAAAACCTTTCTCGATGAATTTACGGTAACTGTTTTATCAAAATCAGCGTTCAGAAACGGAGTTTGTATATAGAAGTATAGAATAAAAAGGGTTTGGCATATACGAGTTTGCTTTCTTTTTATTTTCTATTAATGCGTGTTTTGTGGCAAGATATACAACAACAACAAAAACAACAACAATAATAGTATTACTACTACTACTACTACAACTACTACTACTTCTACGACTACTACTACGACTACGACTACTACGACTACTACTACGACTACTACTACTACTACTACTACTACTACTACTACTACTACTACTACTACTACGACTACTTCTACTACTACTTCTACTACTACTACTACTACTACTACTACTACTACTACTACTACTACTACTACTACTACTACTACTACTACTACTTCTACTACTACTACTACTTCTACTACTACTACTACTACTACTACAACTACTACTACTACTACTACTACTACTACTACTACTACTACTACTACTACTACTACTACTAAATTAATAATAATAATAAATTAATGATAATAATATTAATAATAATAATAATAATAATAATAATAATAATAATAATAATAATAATAATAATAATATATGACATAACAACAGATACTTTCATGTAAAACAGCTTCGTATTTGAAAATTGATTGCATACAATCTCAAGGTTGTCCTTTTTACTTACACAAAGGGAATGTAAAGCTTAATTTGTTATAGGTGCCTACCTCCAAAATTGCGTACGCTGTAATATTTCAAATAAAATCTCAATTATCGCTGGTCAATAAGCGAGCAAACATTCAGGTGTTGACTTTTCGCGCGCTCCCTGTCAACTTGTCGACGTAACTTTGTTAGCGTTAAGCTTTCCAAGGACCCTGAACAAACACGGAGAGATTTTGTCCACAAACGCACGCGTTGGGGCTAGAGCCCCGTAGTTTGATGCCGAAACTTTAAAGGTGACAAAACTCTTGCAGCTGCGAATACTAGTAGCAAACTTGTACGATTATTGGCACGTTGCAACACGTGATTATACAACAAAGGTTTGTTTTATTAAATTTTAGCATGAACATTTGAAAATTTGCTAATGCCTCGTTATTCTGTAATTTTAATCGCATGGTTGTACAACGGTTCAATATTGCCTTTGCAGAAGTGATATTTTAGTGTTTATTCAAAGCAGCGTCTGCATTTCAATAACATAGTTACACAGTTATTAATAAAATCGATCAAGTACCTTTTCTTGACACGATAATTGTACCAATCACGCATTTATCACGTTAAATACGCATTTCAAATAATCTTAAATCACACCAATTTCGCCCTTATAATATGAGTCGTGTTCTGAGAAAACTGGGCATAATGCATGTGCGTAAAGTGTCGTCCCAGATTAGCCTGTGCAGTACGCACAGGCTAATCAGGGACGACACTTCACGCCTCAATTGGATTTTTGCTTAGAAGAGACTTTATTTAAATGAAAAATGCCATAAAGCGGAAAATGTCGTCCCTGATTACCCTGTGCGGACTGCACAGGCTAATCTGGGACGTCACTTTTCGCACATGCATTAAGCCCAGTTTTATCAGAACACGAGTCATGTCCCTTAATCACCCGGACTCCCTTGATGTCTATCTGAATGTAATTTGCCCGTATTCTTCGCCGGCGCACGGCGTACAGTATAATGTTATGGTGCAATTTTTCAAAACAATGTGATCCATTACTTGATAAAGGCGGCCATTAAAACAGTCGATGTTTCCCCAACTAACAAACCCTAACAAACCAATAACGATTTTAATTCCATAATCAACGACTTGGGCACGTGTCAAAACATTGCTTACCTCTTTTCATCGGTCTAGAGGATAAACTTCCCACGTGTCTTATAACACGTGAGCACGTGCACAGCACGTAATAAAAGAAGCCGCCCTGCCATTAAGAAATCACGATTAGCCCCAACTGTTATCGAACCAAGGTGACGCAAATTTTTTTGTCGCGAGCGACAAGGCAATAAAGTAGAAAAGTTGACAAGTCAGTGTAATGAAACTAATGTAACATAAAATTATAGCAGTACTTACACGTGTCGTTTGGCCAACAGTCGTGCGGAATATACGCGCGAACATCGGAGGAATAAACTGCGGTTTAATTAAACGTTGTCTATAGAACAAATCTGAGTATTGCTCAGAAGACGATAAAATCCTCGTCCTGGAAAAAGGTCATAATGCATATTCGTAAAGTGTCATCCCAGATTAGCTTTTGCCGTCAACACAGGCTAATCAGGGACGACATTCTCCGCTTACACTTGATGTTTACAAGACATGACTCAATGAAATCGGAAAGTGTCATCCCAGATTAGCTCTTGCCGTCAACACAGGCTAATCAGGGACGACATTCTCCGCTTACACTTGATGTTTACAAGACATGACTCAATGAAATCGGAAAGTGTCAGCCCCTACTAGCCTCTGCGGACTTTACATGCGAATTTTGGACGACAATTAACGCACATGCATTAAGCCTAATTTTCCAAAAGCGACACTCATAAGAAAGCTGTCAATTTGAACCACATAAGATACTTTAGACTGAACCCCAAATCGTTGTTACCCACACATGTATGTATTCGAAGTTCTATTTTTGTTAGAGAAAGGCTCACGTCAGATAAATCCAACGTCATTTGTTTCGTTTTCTATAACTTCATTACGTGCCGAAGTTATTTTAAAACCATTTTTATCCATACGCATTTAATTTGGTAGTGTGTCATAAAATGAATTTTTCGTTGACACGTAAATTCGAGGATTTCTGATTTTGTTTTAATTTTGGAAGAAAAAAATAGGAATTTTCGTCGGTAGTTTTCAGATTTTTGTGTTAAATTCGTGATTTGGACAACCTACGAAATCAGCAAAAATGCACCAATAATTATTATAATAATGATTTTACAGAAGAAAAAATACAGTCCAAGTTGGCTCATGAATTAAAAAACAAAAACAATTTCGTTTATAATTTTTGTTAAAATAATGAACATACGGTAGATGTGTATTTAACACATTTTGCGATTGAATTATCGGGAACCACCAACCTGTACGAACTTACATATTAAATCCGACGCAGCGCGTGTTATACATCTCTGGCAATATGGGCGAAAGTAGATTGTAAATCTTCTGACGTCTGTCCGTCCCAACGTTTTTTCCGCTACCTACATTTACATGGTGCAGGATCACGTGAGTTTGTGGGGTTCACAATTAAACGTTTATGGATGTAAACACATCGGTAAGTGGTGTTTTTTTACCAAATAACTTTTAAAAAATCTTAAGAATTTCAACTTGTGCATAAAAGAAGATTTTGATGCTCCTTAGGGCAATGTGAAATACATCAGAATTACTTTATTAAGTAAGCCTGTGTTCTTGTTCAAAGATTCGATGTGTACTGCACGGTTATGCTTCACTCAACGTGAATTTTTTACCGATTTGAGACGTATTCAAGGATTTATTCTTATACCTTAAGACTGTACAAACTGCAAAAAAAATGAATTTTATGCACTTAATATTTTTACAAATGTATTTCAATAACTTGATATATTTGCAAACATAAAGATCTTAACGGCGTGTTTACATTCTGTCCAGCCTGTGTGTAAACCCCTAAAAAACCCGTTAATTCTGCACTCTGATTCAACCGCCTCAACGTTTTTTCCGCTTCCTACATTAACCGTGTTCAAAAGTAATTTAATCAAACGTAAAACAGCTATATTAACATTGATATAAGCTGCGTATTATCGGAATTTCAGTATATGAGTATTTTTTGTAGGTTGCAAAAATAAATATTTTGTATACAATAAAAAATAGTAATAAATTGATTTCTGCATTCATTCTAATCGGTCGGTATTTTAACTTATCTAGCTTGGACAGATCTTTTGTTTTGTTAAAAATGTAGTCTACAGTGTATTGGTTCCTCATTTTTATAGCCTCGTACCCGACAGAAATGTATCGACCGAAAATCACTCAGCGGAAGTGTTGAGGAAAATCAGAATTTCCAAGAACTTCCTTTCCCGTTTCCGACAATGTTTCCATTTATATGGTCATCGTGAATATACCGTATACACTCTGGAAAACATGGCCCGGAATGTTCTTTTTGTAGCGTATATATGATTGAAAGTTTATTTTGTTTCCAAATAATATAAGAAAAAAAAGAGTTACAAAGCATCATCATCATCATCATCATCATCATCATCATCATCATCATCATCATCATCATCATCATCATCGTCGTCGTCGTCATCATCATCATCAGCATCAGCAGCAGCAGCAGCAGCAGCTGCAGCAGCAACATCAACATCAGCAGCAGCAACATCAACATCAGCATCAGCAGCATCAGCATCATCATAAGCAATTGCATCATCATCAGAATCAGCATCATCATCAACATCATTATCATCATCAGCAGCAGCAGCAGAAGCAGCAGCAGCATCATCATCATCATCATCAGCAGCATCATCATCATCAGCAGCAGCAGAAGCAGCAGCAGCAACATCAACATCAGCAGCAGCAGCAACATCAACGTCATCATCAGCATCATCATCAGCATCATCATCATCATCATCATCATCATCATCATCATCATCATCATCATCATCATCATCATCATCATCATCATCATCGTCGTCGTCGTCGTCGTCTTCATCATCATCATCATCATCATCATCATCATCATCATCATCATCATCATCATCATCATCATCATCATCATCATCATCATAATTAGGAAAGTATCTGTATTCAAGAAAACACTTAAATAATAATAAAACTGTATTCGAAAAAGATCCATAACTGAAAAAAAACTTTTTTTATTTCAAACTCATGCGCGAATGAAGTGTGTTTCTAACAAAAATCTGTTTTAAGGAAATATACAGCATTTGTTTTATATATCAGACCGGAAAGTATTGGAAATTACGATTCGATATGTAACTAACTCTGACATTTCCAGCTTTCTCTTTTTGTTTTCGATCTCCGCACTAATGGCGTACTTTCATTACAGTCTAAAACTCGCTCGCGTCGTCATGACGACAGATCACTCGCCGGAAGTGAAAACAAACTTGACAGAAAAGTTCATTAAGCAAATCAAAACTCATCAAACAGGCTTGCGTGCGGAGAAACGTGAAAATCGAAAGCTCCCCAACATAAATAGTCGTAGGAAGAGACAGTACACATTTGTCGAGCGGTATCCTTGTATACCGTTTCCGGTTCTATAGAGAACTTTTTCCATAACTTCGGCGCGAGAACATGAATATTCCATTTGACTTCTTTTGACAGATAGCTTCATATCAAACCTGAAAATTGATCGATTTCGAGCAGAGAACGGGCGGAATTCTTTTTACTTCGCGCGTCGTTCAAATTCAATAAGTGTCACGAAATGTTTTTCTTTTTACAGACATGATTAGCATACTCTGGAATAACTGTTTTAAAATGCCAGCACTCAGTGTGGATTGAAAATCTGCAGGTTATTTATTACTGAGTGATTTAACTTATCATGCACAGAATGAAACGCGCTTTTTTCTAGCATGTGCTCAAACCCGCATATTTAGAACGTGTAAAATGAACAAATAAGATCAAACATGCAACGAAGTTATTATATGCATTTCATATAAATTTCAACTGAACATGTAATGTTGAATTTAGCCTTGTTTTGGAAAAATGGGGCTTAATGCAGGTGCTGTGAGTGTCGTCCCAGATTAGTCTGTGCCGTCCGCACTGCTAATAAATCATAATTGATTCAATTCATGCGGACTGCACAGGCTAATTCGAGACGACCCTTTATGCACATTGCTTACGCACCGTTTCCCCATACCGAAGGTAAATTATTTTGATGCATCGAAAGCCTTAGGCGTCTTTGTATATTAGTTAAAACCTATTTATTATTTTATAATTTTTATTTTATAGAAACACTCGAGTCATTTGCTGGAAGGAATTAGTACTTTATTTATTTGCAAAGACTTCAAGGGTGGTCCCTATGTGGGGGCTCGAAACCGGGACCTCAAGGACGCCCGGCAGAAACCATATCCAGTAAAGTTGAATATCGACTGTTAGTACAATATTAATTATTTATCATTATACTTTTACTATGTCTGGAATGGTTGTGTGTCACATGGGTCTCGTGAATATAAATAAACTAGTCATAAGGACATATTTAGTGGGCGCGGGCAAATTAGAAGAAGTATATACATTGTTATGAATGCGATGAACGTCAAGTTTCACTTTACTCATGCGCATTATAACTTGTCATAGGTGAAGCCAAATTTTACTGCAGTCAGTAGTTTTTAGGATGGGGTTCGAATCCCGCATTAGACGTGCATCGAAAATATTTTTGGCATGGTATAATTGTATTCTTATCGATTTTATCGATGTAATATATTTACTTTATACATATTTGCATGAACAAGAGAGAATAAGTGCTGTTTAATACATGATAATATTTGGGTGGAAATGCCCCTTAAAGCGATTGCGACTATAATGTCCGATTTTAGTATTTAAGGCTTGATATATCATGATCTGTTTTCAGGATAAGGATACCAATGGTGCATCTGATAACCTTCGACTGTACCGAAACTTTTGACAATCCCGAGATCCGTTCAAAAGGACTGTACAAACAAACATAAGCCTCGCTTTGGAAGAACGGGGCTTAATGCTTGTGCGTAGTCCGCACAGGGACGACACTTTCCGCTTTTAATATATTATTTACTTCAAGAAAGTTTCTTCTTATCAAAAATCCAGTTTACGGTAGGCGGAAAGTGTCGCCCCTGATTAGCCTGTGCGGACTGCACAGGCTGATCTGGGAAGACACCTTTCGCACATGCATTAAGCCCCGTTTTCCCAGAGCGATGCTAAAGATGTACATGTATATACAAGTGTGTATCGCTTATTTTGTCACATACTGACCAATGTTCGTTATAGATTGGAGAATCATTACACAATCAGAAAAAAACACAAAACAACCCGAAAACACTTAAAGATTACACACTGAAAAAAGTTACTTGTGTAATTGTCAAATATAATTAAAGGCCACGTTACAATCGCAATAAGTTTCGTTTTAATCGTTGTTTATCTGTAAAGAAAAAAAAACAAAGTTATGATGCGCGTACGTTACCAATCTCAGGATACACAACCTTGGGATAACGCAATCTCGGGATAACGCAATCTCGGGATAACGCAATTTCGGGATAACGCAATCTTAGTTTAATTTGTTCCTACGCATCAAACCTAAAATAGTTGGTAAAGGCAACATTATATGTTAAATATTTAAAATAAATAATATGAATGCAAAGATTCCATTACACCGATACCGGAACTGGTGGAAAATGACTGTTGTGCAGGATCATGACACAATTCAACTGTTCACAGAACAATCCGACCAATTGAAGTGTCTATATACCTATTAAAGTATTGTTTTACCTTTTAAGTGTTGTTTATTACACAGATCCCATTGATGGTTTGTTTCAATGTAACGACAGAGAATGTGTTTAAAGGGAAACAACTTTTAAATCATATTAAATTTTACGTTTGAAGAGTAGTTTCCCTTTCATTTCACGAAAAAATACGCAACTGCAATAACAAAATACTTTAGTGAATTGATATAATGAATAAACTGTTTCATATTATTATTGGGATTATTATTGATTTTCATTCGGGCTAAATAATGCGCGTATCATAACAGCCGCTCAAGTTAAATGTGTCGCATAATATTAATTTTGTCCATGACAAACAAAAACTGATGAAAACATTTCTTATAGTCGTACAATTAATCAATGATACGTAATTGCTACTTTAACGTTGATTTTTAACATCTGCTCATTCTACTCTCGAATCCATACACTGGTGGAAAAAGCGTATTAAAAAAAAAGAGTATTTCAATTTTAACATAGAAATATATTTACTTCATAATTAAATTATTTAAGATAATCCATCAGGTCATTTCTGGATATGTTCTCCCTTTTGTGTTCGCTGGCAGAAGTGTTACATGATAGCCCTATCAAAGATTGAGCAGACTGGATTACTGTAAAATTATTTATATTCGTCGACATGAAACTTCGTGTTTCTCCCCCAAAAACTTGATTTTTTCCTATGCACTTAAATTCGTGGAATTCTGAATTTCAAAACAAACTATGAGGAACTTGAGTGGTCATTTTCCGACGTGTTTAAGTTGAATAAAAATAAACTGTATGCGTGGATAACATTGAATTTTAATGTCTCATGCCTACGGTAATTCAGTCTTAATTGTGTTTGAACATTGGACATCATTATTCGTTAGGATCTTACATTCGTCTCTCGGTCCACTGATGAAATATACGAAAATTTATACCTGACGAATAATAAATGGTTTAACAGTATTCGATCGGTCAAGCCACAAACGAAACAAACGACGAAAGTTAATGTCCCCGAGAATAATAATGATGTTACAGTACTTACACTTTGAATAAACTATTTAAAAAGAAATAGTTGCTCTGAAAGTGTGTCTTTATATTGCTCAGTAATAAATTTTTTATTATTCTTGGTTTTAATCCGAGGTGGTATTCTTGTAGAATTATATTTTTCGCTCATCAAAGCTTTCTGCCAAAGCACAAATTCAATGGGAAATGGAAAATCAATTAACGACAGGATACGAACCAGAAAGTGTCAATATTTTAATAAATAATTGTTTTCAATTTCGAAGATACATTTTATTTTCAATAGAATAACAATAATAGCACATTCGTTTACTACACATTATAAATAAGTATGAACATGTAATACAAATATACGAACAAAACGGTTTAATGTGTAGTAATAAAGTCAAAATAATTAACAAATAAATATATGTTTCGTGCTCTGTGAACAATTGGTTTAATGCATGTGTGTAAAGTGTCGTCCCAGATTAGCCTGTGCAGTCCGCACAGGCTAATCAGGGACGACACTTTCCGCTTTTATGATATTATTTCGTTTCAAGAAAGTCTCTTCTTAGCAAAATTCAAATTTAGGCGGAAGTGTCGTCCCTGAATCTCGGACGACACTTTACGCACATGCATTTAA
The DNA here is from genome assembly GCF_020536995.1 of Dreissena polymorpha. Lineage (NCBI taxonomy): Eukaryota > Metazoa > Mollusca > Bivalvia > Myida > Dreissenidae > Dreissena > Dreissena polymorpha. Next base: position 70,180,888 of record NC_068361.1, on the reverse strand, counting down.
TCCCTGTTTCACAGAGCACGGCAATGATCATTTTCAGAAAAAATATAATTGTCAGGGTGAAACTGACCGAAATTGAGAAGAGAAAACATATAAACAGACGTTCAATCGCTTCTGGACTAATCGACCGGAGGACTAATGCCCATGGCAAAATATCAACATATCTTCAATCATTATATATGCTATATAAAATAATATTTGACACACGTCATGCGAAAATGGCCCCTATGCCATATGCAGCCAGCGTAGCTCAAGCCATGCCTGCAAAACGCTGTTTCGTGGTCTCATAAGCGGACAGGGTTGCTCCTAACCAGCCTAGTTGCTCAAGCTGGGCTAAATCAACGCAGCTGCAAATTGCTTAAGACCCATTTTCTCATGACGCGAGTAATTTAGTTCTTAACTATATGTTATGCGTCTTTTTAAAAGTTCAGATCTGTTTAATAGAATTTATTACTTGATAAACCCGCGATAGATTCTGCGATAGATTCTGCATGTAATGTCAATATCATATAAATATAACATTGTTTGAAAATGCATCAACAAATATTACTAATTTGCTTAACCACTCTTCGAAACGTACGACTTAATAGTGAAGAAAAAATACCTTCAAATTGTGGATTCGTCCATGGTTCTCATAACAATTTCAAAACAAAATTTCAGATCATTCTATAATTAAATAATTTTTCGCTTTTCGTTGTTTATAAGACATAATAACTTTTCGTCGTTCTGATGCGTTGTCAGTCGTTATAATGCGTTGTAAGTCGTTCTCATGCGTTGTAGGTCATTTTATGTTTGGTGAGTCATTATAATGCGTTGTCAGTCATAATGATAGACGGTCAGTCGTAATTATTCATGGCCAGTTTTTGCTAAACAATACAATCATAATCGTCTCTGATTTTCTCTCATACACCGTTTTATCTTAGCGTATTCTGCGCATTAAAACTTGTGGCAAATGAGATAGGTTATTCACAGTTGGGTAAAATATACATGTGTAGTATCTTACATAACATATTCTGGCATTTTTTGTAATACAAAAATTGTTCTAGGTTTAAGAAATCAATAGTACGAGGGCATATGCGATGAAAGATGTCCGTGCGGGACATGACTCGGAATATTCGGAGGATAATATCCCGCCGACGTCACTGGCCAAGAATAGGGATTCCCCACTCCAAAAATAGACGGGGATGTCGATGACGTCATCTGTGCATGTGCGGGAGGCATGAGATTCAATTTTGGCGGAGGGTAGGCAGCCGACATGAGCATGTCTTGTGGGTATTTATACGCTGTGTGTTCCGTCGACGGTTGCACTGCCTGAGCTAGTCCGTGGAAGTCAAATTTATACGCGTAACGCTTCCCGTGCACTTTGGTCATTATGTTCTTATCGTAATAGTATCTCAACGCGCGACTCAATTTATCATAGTTCATGTTTGGTTTGCTTTTTCTTTCGCCCCATTTTCTGGCCACTTCGTCGGGGTCGGATAACTTGAATTCTCCGTTGGTTCCCTCCCACGTAATAATCTGGGAGTTCCGACTGTCAGAAAGTAGTTCCAGCAAAAACTGCCAGAGTTGTATTTGTCCGCTTCCTAAAAGGGTATTACATTTTCAGACTTATTGAATGGCTACATACAATTCAAATTGTCGAATTGAAATACCTTAACTACGCAATATAAGTACATTTCACCTTATGTTATGGTAAGTCGTAAATAACTATTCTTCATAAGCACATATGCTAGTAAATGATATACAAACACAACGGAATCTTGCTAGAGTTCGTTTATGTCCACATTATCAAGTTTTTCAAGTACTTCTGTAATAATTATGTTATGTTTTATGGGACGATTGAACTTTACCGGTACGCAACACTTAACATCAAACAGCGTACCCTAACCCTAACCCTAACCCTTAACACCTAACACATAACAAGTAACGCAACACCTTTTAATCCTTTTTATCCTATATATTTCCTTAGTATCGGGGGCTACCACCCCAAACCCCCGCTTTGTCGATAGTGGTAAACACTGCGTACCGGTAAAGTTCAATCTAGCCTATATTATAGTATATAAATCAAAACTGACCACTGTTCGAAAACCTTGCAGAAATAGGTCCCAGTATTTGATATGCGTCTGAAAAGAAAAACAACGTTACATTATTAGCCTTGTTTTTGAAAACAAAAATGGACTAAATGCATGTGCGTAGAGTGTCGTCCCAGATCAGCCTGTGTTTAGCATGTGTAGTCCGCACAAGGTAATGAGAAACTACACTTTCCACCTAAACTTGGTTTTCACTTAGTAGAGACTTCCTTTAAACGAACAAACTATTCAAGGCGGAAAGGGTTGTCCCTAGTTAGCCTGAGAGGATCTTGAAGCACATGCATACAACAAAAATGAAGCCCAGTTTTCCCGGGTTCTAATCATGAGAAGTCGCGGTGATGGGCGATGGTTGTTGTTTGTTATGCCGTGGTAGTTGTTTAAATGGTAAAGATGTGGACTATGAACGGGTGCTAGATTGGGTTTAACAAAAGTAGCATTGAATTTAGCAGTAGAAGCAGCGGACGAATTAGAAGAACAAGAAGAAAAAATAGTAGGAGGGGCGTTAAAAGAAAATATATGCAGACAATAAGAGACAGAATCAGCCGAGTTATTAGACGGAAAAAACGAAGATGTATAATTAGAAGAAGGATATCTACAATTAGAAATAATAATAATAATTATAAGTATACTACTACTACTACTACTACTACTACTACTACTACTACTACTACTAATAATAATAATAATAATAATACTAATAATACTAATAATAATAATAATACTAGTACTACTACTATTACTACTACTACTACTACTACGACTACCACTACTGCTACTACTACTAATACTACTACTACTACTACTACTACTACTACTACTACTACTACTACTACTACTACTACTACTACTACTACTACTACTTCTACTACTACTACTACTACTACTACTACTACTACTACTACTACTAATAATAATACTTCTACTACTTAAACTACTCATTTGAAGAAGAACGAGAATAAGAAGATAAAGGAGAAGAAGAAGAAGTAAGTAGAAGAAGAACAAGAAGAAGAAGAAAAATAATGATCTCTAGAACAATAGAACAAGCATATTTGTCGCTATTCATTCTCCATAACTACCAGATATATATACGATTCGGTGGTATCTCGTATTTCCGCGACGGGAACAAGGAAGCTTAGACTAAGGTTACAGCTATCTTTTCCTGCCAATTTCCATTATCTGTCGAGAGCTTCCTACTCGATTAAATACATTAACCGGAAAACTACCTAGAGAGCCCCCAATGAAAGATTGTTTAATCAAGCAAAGCGAATTCAAAGACAGGAGACAATTCGAAAAGAAACGACCACTTATTTCATATAATCGCGTTTTAAGTCTCGCGTGACATGGGCAGATATTGTCGTGGGGAATGGAGTCTAAAATGGCCGCCTTCTCGTGTAATGATCGCTGAATTAGCGCCGGGCAATCATAATTTGAAAACTCTTGGGATATAGGACAATCATCGCGCATTATCAAATTATAATGTCTATTCCAGCATCGACGCAGATTCGTCTTTTAAAAGACGTTCGGTAAACAACATTTATTCAACATAGCATTCATTGAGTGATTTCCTTTAAACGAAAATTCGCAGAAATGCTGAAAGAGTGCCGTCTCTGGTTGGCCTGTGCGAACTGTGGAATCTGAATCGCTCTTCAAATGTTCCGTTATGTCACATAATCTTCAATTCTTCCGTATACTACGTTTGCATCTAATTACCTTTCAGATTAGCATTCCAAATAGTTACAGGTGAATAATCATACAAAGATAAATGTTTATTTAGTATGTTTCGTTATTGGTTTAGAGGATGAGTTCAGCCAGCAACCCCGATGACGTCACTGACCAAGTAAAGGGATTCCCAATAATAGCCAAATTTTACCAGAACGAGGCTTAATTTTTTTCCTTTCTTTCAGCCTGACATGACATTATTTTTTACCCAGTTAAACGCTCGTTAGTATGTCATTGTGTAACAGTGCTGTTGACGCTGGTATGGTATTCATCATGCATTGGACGAAGAAGGAGAAGATGATGATTATGCAGCAGAAGAAGGAACAGAACAGAACAAGAATAAAAAAATGAAGAAAATGAAAGAAAAGATTGATAATGAGGATAATAAGAAGACAAGAAGGATAATGAGGATAATAAGAAGTAAAGAAGGATAATGAGGATAATAAGAAGTAAAGAAGGATAATGAGGATAATAAGAAGTAAAGAAGGATAATGAGGATAATAAGAAGAAAAGAAGGATAATGAGGATAATAAGAAGTAAGGAAGGATAATGAGGATAATAAGAAGTAAAGAAGGATAATGAGGATAATAAGAAGACAAGAAGGATAATGAGGATAATAAGAAGTAAAGAAGGATAATGAGGATAATAAGAAGAAAAGAAGGATAATGAGGATAATAAGAAGAAAAGAAGGAGAACAATATAAAAAGGGAAACAGAACATGAATACAAAAAGAAGAAAACGAAGAACAAATAAGAAGAAACGAAGAAGAACAAATAACGATACGAAGAGCATTTATGTGTTATGATGATTTTGGTTTCTATTTCAAATGTACACAAAGGCTTTGTCTGGATGTATTTACAAAATCCTCTTAAGTCAGTAGTCAAGTGTTTCCACTTTCGTAACTCCGATTAGGGAAACATTTGAGAATAACTGCATCAGTTTTACTACCTTATTTAGATGCTTCCCTTTCTAAAAATGCGTTCACACTCTATGGTAGTTATATATATCTGTATTCATATTTTATCAAAATTTTCATCATATTAATTAAATCGTTTTAATAAAAATCCATGCTGTATGTGCATTGAGTGTCGTCCCAGATACGCCTTTGCCGTCCACACGGGCTTAGCAGGGACGACAGGGCTAAGCAGGGACGACAGGGCTAAGCAGGGACGACAGTTCCACTTTCATGAAATTTTTCAATTACATGAAGTCTATTTTCAACGAAAAACCAGTTTAAGCGGAAATTGTCGTTCCTTACTGGCCGTTGTGGACTACACAGGCTAATCTGGGACAACATTTTACGCAGATCGCGTCTCATATGTATAGGGTGTGTGTAAAGTTCTCCTTTTATAAGAACGTTAACGTTCGCTTAAACTGCAGTGTCTTGTGTACAGATACTTGTAAAATGCTGTCAATAAATAGACCGCGCTCTATGAAAAGGGGTTTAATGCATGTGCGTACAGTGTCGTACCGGATTAGCCTGGGCAGTTCGCAGATGCTAATCATTGACGACCCTTTCCGTCTATACAGGATTTTCGTCAAAAGCAGCCTGCCTTACACGAAAAAATATAATTAAAGCGGAAAGTGTCGTTCCCTATTAGCCTGTGCGGACTACACATGCTTATCTGGGACGACACTTTATGCACATTCATTAATGCACCGTTCCACAGAGCGCGGATCAAATGTCTCTACCGGACACGTTAAGATATAACTAATACTATAGTTATTTGTCCAACGTCGCATTTCGAACCTGTATGCACATTAACATAATATTTTTGAATATGTCGACTCATGCATGGCGTAACAAACGCTATTACCTCGTCCGCCATATATAAACCGTCCGGTTCAAAACGATTAACTATCTCTTATCGTGTGTCTAATGTAATGAACATGAGTGCAACTCACTATATAGTTGGCTTCTATATTTCATTTACCGTCAAAACAGAAACAAGAAAAAGTGACTGTATATATTTAAACCATTTATGCCTAACGTCTAGAAAACAGGCCTTGGCAAACAGCGTAGACCCAGATGAGACGCCGCATGATGCGGCGTCTCATCAGGGTCTGCGCTGTTTGCTTAAAAGTAATTTCTGTCAGAAATATTCTAAACATAGAAATAAACATACTAGACATCCCTAATTTTGGAAATAAATTGATCCAATTTAGAAGGATGGGAGAGTCCACTAGGCATAAATGGGTTAAAACCATACAATAATAAACGTAATGGGATGTACGTGAGATTTCGTGAGAAATGCTCCAAACCACTCAAATCTCTGCACAAAAGCCGGGACTCTGTGACAAAAGGAAAAATTGTTAACCGCCATTCAATAAACAGGGTCCGTTCAACAACCGCAAACCCAGCATAAGCAGGGCACGTGAATCTGGAGAAAGGTAATAAATCTAGTTTCAATTCATGACAACTGCGATTATTTTGCAGAATAGAAATATCTTCATAAGAGAAGGTTCATAATAATTACGGCTGTCAATTTCGAAATATTTACGCGTGTCGAAATCGCGTCGAAATCGCGTCGCGCGCGAGAGGTCGCGCGTGGTTTAATGTGGGTCAAAGTTGGTCATTCAAGATGCAGATGAAATTGAAATAATATCGTCTCCGACTCAATAATAGTGTGAGTGAATTGAGGACGAAAAATCATTTCATTAACTGCTCGATTATTTAGCAGACATGTTATCGAAAATAGTGTCTGATACACAAACACTAATTCAATTACATTAGTTTTTTCCTTAAAAAAAGAATCGTTTTAGAGGGCGATATACATATAACACTTTACAGATACCCGAATGCTATCTCTTACTTTTATATCGATTTAAAATTTAAAAAAACACACTCATCAATGCACGTTTTTATTATTTGTGCCTTGGAGTATAAGTCATTTCTATTTGGCAAGTGTTCACACTATTCGAACTTACTATACTATAGACGTTTACTGATTTAAATTCGAATAATATCAATTTTGACAATTTAATGCGTATCAGAGAAATGGGATGATGGATTTCCACATTTTTCCAAAGCTCTTTTAAGTTTGATAGAATACCATTTGATATTTTCTTCGCACCAATATTTTTACGCTCACGCCCTTTTTACAAACTACGTCCCACCCACTTAAAGTTGGATCTTCTTATTAATCAAAAGTGAGTTAAAATATGGTGCGATTTGTGCAAGCCATTTGATTATCCAGTGCTTACTCGAAATTAAAACCATTTCGTACCCTGAGTGTTCCTCCACGCTGAGTGAGGGGATTCGAACCCTGACTTGCTCAACCCAGGAACGGGTGGGGGTGAACCATATCCTGGAATAAGAGATGTCAAAAACTCAACACAGCGAAAACAATATTGCACGGTTGAGGCAGACTAGGGGTTCGTTTCAGGGATTTCAATTGAAGCAGAAACATGATTTTTGATGCGTGCATATTGCAATTTTGACACTTTTGACTCTTATATTTTCTGCCTGGCATAATTTGATGCAAATATTACCATAAAACTAATACAAAATGTACTTTATATTACACGGTTGTTTAAGTTACATACTTAATTATTCAAAAGCTATTGAAATTCCTGCGTTTTTTTTGAGAAACTGAATTGAGATCATCATATTATGCTGAGAAATATAAACAAAATATGTGTTTAAAGAAAAAAACACTCTTTATCTAAATTTTATTTTTAAGTTGTACTGATTTCTTTTGTCTTTTAACAGTTTAAAAATAACTTTTTTACAACAAAACCACAACAATCAAACATTTTCGAACGCACGGGAAGGACAATTTATTATGCGCATTGATATGAATCTAATTATAGACCGACCAATCGCAGCTCGAGATTTATGTGGTCATTGACACGAACGAAGCACAATGTTCACTAAAGAGGTAGAAATTAGATTCTCGGTTACATGTTTGAGTCCTGATGTTTCTTTAAAGTTTAGGGGACAGGGTCAACGTGTCGCAATAAACAAGAGATTGGATCTAGCATTAAATATTAAAATGTTAACTTGGAGTCAAAATTGTTGTTTAAATATTAAATGACACGACCTTTACTTGGCTACTCGCACGTGATTGAATGGATTCGAATGTTCGCTTATTTAATTATTGAGTTTGATGCCCATTTTATTATACGTTTCCCCAAAGAACAATACCAAGTCGTTCTCATAAAATTCAGCATAAAATTGTGTTTCATAGATCATGACAGTATTTCAGAAGTGATGAAAGTGGTGAAAGCCTAGATGTTAAATGCTTAATTGTGAACAAGACATCCAATTTTATGAACACTCCAATTTTTTTTTTAAATATACCAACCACGATTGAGTTCAAAACCAAGAGTTTTAAATTGAAATATGCTCATGCAATATTGATGAAAAGCACGTGGCATAAACACACAAATGACTTAACGGTTTAGCGTACACACATGGCGTCATGGTTTAGAGTACACACAAGAAGTCACGGTAAAGAGGTATACACATGACGTCACGGTTAGAGTACACGCATGATGTCACGGTTAGAGAACACACATGACGTCACTCTTTAGAATACTCACACATGCCGTTACTCTTTAGAGTATATACATGATATCGCTGTTCAGAATACACACCTGATGTTGGACTGTGGGGGGAGGGCCAGCATTTCCCAAAACCGGCGTCTGAAATCACATTAATAATGATAATTGGGCAAAGTTGGTGCAGCATTGTTTATCCATATTTTTCACACATTATACTATTCATATCCGGATCATGGGATCTCATTTTAGCTAAAGAATGGCTCATACAGATGGATATCATGTGAGTCACGTTTTGGGAAAACGGGGCTTAATGCATGTGCGTAAAGTGTCATTCCAGATTAGCCTGTGCAGTCCGCACAGGCTAATCAGGGACGACACTTTCCGCTTTTATGGAATTTTTCGTTCAAATGAAGTCTCTACTACACGAAAATCCAATTAAGGCGGAAAGTGTCGTCCCTGATTAGCCTGTGAGGACTGCACAGGCTAATCTGGGACGACACTTTACGCACATGCATTAAGCCATGTTTTCATTGAACGTGACTCAGTTATATTCCTTTCTTGTGAATGTTTTACACGATCTTAATTTTACGAGCTTATTGTTAAAAAAATGTCTTATTTTTGAAGCTACACAATTAAGTCAATCTTAAAAATGTCGTAAGATTGCTCTTAACAAAGGACCCATGTTTTAATTAACAAAATTGGATCTGAACCCTTTTTCACAAACCTCGTAAGATAAATCTTAACATTAGCGTTATTTGAGTAAAAACTTCAGATCAATGTTTAAATTCAATTCCCATCGTTGTTGCATGAAAAGACAAATAAAAATTATGTTGATAAAATAAACTTTTTAAATGTAAAAACCTTTTATGCCAATTAAACAGTGACTTGAGCAATTTAACCCATTTATGCCTAACGTCTAGAAAAAAGGCCTTGGCAAACAGCGAAGACCCAGATGACCACTAGGCATAAATGGGTTAAACTATGTACGTTTGATTTAAGCAACCATGCTTATTTTGAATTACTTTTAGATTCCAAAGTTGCATTTACAAGTTTTTCTATTTTGATTACTTTTCACTGAGTACTTCCCTAAAAGACGGATAATAAATCTTGGAAACTATTTCAGGATGAGTGTGTACATGGACTCATACGGTGAAATCATGAGAACGCGTGAGACATTAATTTGCGTTGTTTTGGTGGGTTAGGGTTAACCGATCAACAAATCGTACACAAACATATCGGAGAATGACCCATGCACATTGATGTTCTTTTTTCCAAAATCAGAAATCTACAAATTTGCTTGTTCAAAAACGGTCTTTTTAAGCCACAATATGTCGACTAAAATATATGATTTAAGAACTTAAACGAAGATTTTGTTCAATATCTTAGGGATAAAATAGATTTTTTTGTTTATAAAAAACCTCTTTAAAATTACAGTTTAACTTTTTAAGAGATTAAAATCATCATTGTGAAGATATGTTAATAATGTTGTTCCAGAATGTTTTCCTAGACATAAATATATGTTAAATCCAAATAACTAGTATGTCAAAGACCAAAAGAGTCCCTCTGTGCAAAAGCACTTGGCTTTTTAAAACGTCAAATTCCTACACAGGAGTATAACCAAACGTGAAACAGTCGGATGCAACTCCGCACTTCACCAAGCTGAGGAACAGTCGTCACATTTACAGTGAAATATATACAATTACCACATTATAAATTAATAAGAAGTAGCAGCAGTAGTATAAGTAGTAGTAGTTGTTGTAGGTGTAGTATTAGTAGTAGTAGAAGTAGTTGTAGAAGTAGCATTTGTAGTAGTAGAAGTAGAAGCAGAAGTAGTAGTAGTAGTAGTAGTAGTAGTAGTAGTAGTAGTAGTAGTAGTAGTAGTAGTAGTAGTAGTAGTAGTAGTAGTAGTAGTAGTAGTAGTAGTAGTAGTAGTAGTAGTAGTAGTAGTAGTAGTAGTAGTAGTAGTAGTAGTAGTAGTAGTAGTAGTAGTAGTAGTAGTAGTAGTAGTAGTAGTAGTAGTAGTAGTAGTAGTAGTAGTAGTAGTAGTAGTAGTAGTAGTAGTAGTAGTAGTAGTAGTAGTAGTAGTAGTAGTAGTAGTAGTAGTAGTAGTAGTAGTAGTAGTAGTAGTAGTAGTAGTAGTAGTAGTAGTAGTAGTAGTAGTAGTAGTAGTAGTAGTAGAAGTGGAAGAGGAAGAAGAAGAGGAAGAAGAAGACGACGGAAAAGAAGAAGCTGTAATAGTACCTTTACAACATTAGAGCGCAATTTCGACCATTGAATTATTGAATTGAAAATTCAAACATAAAGCCGACATTTGTTCCAATATTAAGTAATTATCTTTTAACTGAGCGGCATCTTTTTTTCCAGACGTACGGTTCTTACCTTGAAACATAAAGCCCGCGGAGAATCCGGCAGCCGCGTATGAACACTGCCGGAAGTAGTCCGATGTCGTAAACGGACGCACGTGCATGGCGTCGTCGAAACGTCGATCGTAGAATTTCATAATGTGCTCATATTTTAACATATCAACTTATGTTATGATGTCCATGCTTTGCGATTTTTTTTAAAATTAATTTATGTATATGTTTACACAAAATCTCATAATCTCATAAAATATGTTCTTTAATTTGTTTCCATTTCAAAAGTATTTCCTTTTTAAGACACTATTGTGTCGTTCAATTACATATTGTGATATTTATTGAAACTGCGTATATTACTGCAAGCACTTATACAGTCGACAACGATAGCCTTAACTCGTGCGAGTTTTATGCCGTATGTCGCGCTCGCTGAGTTAACCAATCACTGCTCAGGAAGTCGTTGCCATCATCCAATATTTACCGGAGAAGTCATTTACCGTCGAATCAATATTCTCCCATTCGTTAGCTTTAACAGCATTTCTGCTTTGATATTATTTGTTGAGCGACAAAAGAAGCAATGACGCAAGTTGTACAATAAAGTCCGCCCACTTTACGCGCGTTTTCACTTAAATAGTGTTAAACTATTTGATAACGTTTGTTTTCATTTACATACAAAATACTAAAATATTAACTAGATCTATTCGCCACCACAACCGTTCTGAAAATGAGAAATTGAAAGCAATATAGTGGGAAAACGCTCATTGTTTTCCGCATTTTAACCCGGAAAATAAATTGTATGAAAATTGCTTGAAAATGGCGCACTTAAGCTAGGCGCATCAAAATCAATAGTCGGCACGGAAAGATCGTGCCGTAACAAGTAAAATGCTTTACTCCTTTCAATCCAAACGTTTCAATAGACCGGAAATGAGGTTTGTCTCGCCGGAAATTTGCTCGGAAACCGGAAACGTTGGAAGTATGGGAAGGAAAATGGCGGATGCAACAAATCACTGTTAAAGTCAACTTTGCGTGATTCAAAAACGTACTTTTTCGATCCTAGCGTCATCGTTTGCCATCGTTTTGTTTTCGATATTACCAAACATGGCAAAAGAAAACTTGTGCGCTTTTTGACTAGGGATATTTGATTGGGATTTTTTATGGCGGAAAACTGGCGGCTAAAGTATTATTTCGGAAATGATACTCGTTTGTTCAGCCTGGTTATGCATGCGAAATTAGTGGAAACACGAACATTTGTGTTGAGTTCAAAACATTGATAAAGATTTGTTAATACGTAAGTAAGAGACGAATATACGCTCAATATATTCACGATCACGATGGTATTGAACATGTGCCGCGCTCTGGGAAAACAGGGCTTAATGCATGTGCGTTAAGTGACCCCAACTATAAGCCTGTGAAGTGCGCACAGGCTAATAAGAGACGACATTGTTTGCATTCACCGGATTCTCGTTTAGAAGTTACATCTTTCAAACGATAAATTCCATAAAAGCGGATAATGGCGTCTCTGAGTTGCCTATGCACATGCATTAAGCCCTGTTTTGCCAAAGTGCCTCTCATATCTTAAGTATCTTGAACATTGATTTTATAAAAGAAAAAACATTTAGCTGAAGCTTCAGCGAGACTAACATTGACATATTTCTCTTTCATTTTTTTTGTATTACAAAGCAAACTATATATGCGCTCTATACAATGTACATACATTAAAATAAAAATTTGTGCAGTTTTTAAGTTATATATATATATATACCTTTCCAAAAGAAAGTAGAAATAAATCGTGACGCTCTCTCTGAAAACAAGATTTTGTACTTGTGCGGAAAGTATCGTCCCTGATTAGCCTGTGCGGATTGCAAAAAGCTTATCCGGGACGACACTTAATGCATTAAGGCCGTTTTCCCTTCGCTAGGCTAATATAATTTCTAATTGTAGTGGTTTGTATCGATGACACGATCAGTTAACTAGACTCTGAACGTATTGCTTTTCTCAATTAATAATATATTGATTACGTATGGCTATGTTTTTGACAAGCTGAACATGAAACCGATACAAGACAAATAAATGTAAATGCATTGTACAAGTCAACCGCCTGAAAATTATTTAAAAAGACCGATTTCGTTTGCACAATCATAATCAAAGACTGGTCCATTATCAACATTATTCAATTAACGTGCAATTAAAACCGGCTGACTTCAAAGTCGGTTCCAATAATAGCCTTTCTGATTTCGTTTCCTATCAGAGAAATTGGTTCATTTCCCGCCTTTCCGTCTGCAAACGCAGTTTTCAGGCGAATCTGTGAGAAAGTAGCACAAAGTGACGAAACGACACAAAAGCGACTGGAAAAATTACTTCTGTTATTTACCGTCAAAACAAAAAATAAACACCGACTAAAGCACTGATATATTTGACAAAGGAGTTCAAGTAAATATAACCAATCGAAGCCACCTTTGATACTAAGAAGTAAATAGTCTAAACATTAAATAAACATTTCTTTCACACATAATTCGGTTTCTTTAAAATGTACTCGCCAACTTCAAATAAAGCGGAGCGCACCAGGTTATCCAACAGAGCGCGCGCTCGCAT